>NC_091821.1:104836505-104954005 GCF_038994185.2 Dermacentor albipictus | reverse complement strand
TTCTCCACTTGCTTTTGAATCTCTTCGCGTTCCTTTGGAGCTACACGGTAGTGATTTTGTTGAATCGGCCGCGTAGTATCATCCGTGATGATACGGTGCTTGGTCAGTGGCGTTTGTGCGACCTTTGACACAGTCGAAAAGCAATCTTTGAATTGGTGTATCAGCTACAATAGGCGCTGCCGCTCGGAAGGCGACAGGGTGAAGCTGACGTCGACAGACAAAGGAGTCGAGGGTGGGACGGTCGTTGCTTGTAGAGCGAAACAACCTCTAACTTGGGTGATGTCGTCGCAGTACGCAATTGCGGTACTCTCCTGGATGTGAGGGCGTTCGATGCTGAAGTTCGTGAGAAGGACTTCCGCATGCCCGTGAGTCATGCAGAGTACGCCTCTAGCAATGGAAACTTCTTGCATGAGCAAGAGTGCAACGATTTGCTCCGCGATCACATCCCCGTGGTAGGGCTTCGTGCATGATACAGATACAAGGCGGCAGGACCGCGGCTGAATGGTGACATCGTGGGCGATTCGCAAACGCTCATGTTGCCCGTCATTCATCGTGTCGCCGTATGGGCTGGCAGAAAATGTCACCATACCTTCCTGAATGTTTATGACTGCGCCGTGATCTCGCAGAAAATCCATCCTCAAGATGAGGTCCTTGCAGCAGTCGGGGAGAATGACGAAAGTGGCAACGAAGCTGGAATCACCAACGTGGATTCGGGCGGTGCATGTTCCCGTTGGTGTCGTTAGCTGACCCCGGCACTTCTGATGTGGGGCCCTGTCCAGGGCGTCTTAACTTTCCTAATTCGGTCGGCCAGCTCTTGCCGCATAGTCGAGAAGTCTGCACCAGTGTCAACAAGTGCGGTGACGTGATGTCCATCCACCAGAATGCTGAGATCGGCATGGGCAACGTCGTCGGCGCGAGTATTCGTCGTCGTCATACCGTCTTCGTCAGCGTGAGTAGTCATCGTCGTCAGGCCGTCTTCGTGGGGAGTGTTGGGGATATTTTTGGCGTTTAGACACAGAGCAACCGTCCCCCCGCAGGTCGCTGCCGTTAGTTTCCCTTGCGCGGACTAGGGGAGCGACCAATCAGCACCTCCACCAGTGTCGCAACGTCGGAAACGGGCGCCGTAGAGCGCCATTCAGGAAGCACAGCGGCGGGTCGCCTTTTTAATACCGAGTGCAACGGCGACTTTTTCTTCACTGCGCCTTGACAGAGACGCTCATGCCTACTCGCGTTGTCCTCTTCTTCATTTGAGTACTGGCGCGGCAATATCAAAACCAACCAAATATTTCAAAACAACAGACTGCTAAAGTTCAGTTGCTGTTTTTCGTCTGCTAAATAAAGTATCGTAAATTTTCAGCAGTGTAACAAGAACAAAAGTTTTTGAAGCAATGCCGATACAAAATAAGTAAGCAAATTTCGGTATCGCGGGGGGGGGGATCCTACATGACAATCTGTGATTTTGACTTTTAGTCGATAACTTAATGTTTATTGCAGTCTTGACATGGTAGCAGTTTTAGCGTTCATGCTACAATGAGTGGTGTTCTCTTGGAACGGGTCCGTTTATATGTGTCTACCAGGGGCGTAGCCAGGGGGGGGGGGCTTATGGGGCTTCAGCCCCCCCCGAAATTTTTTCGTGCTGTCCATGCACCGCCGACCAAAGCGACCCCCGGCGCCGGAAAAATCACTCTGGATTTTGTCTAGAATGTCTTTTTGACGCTCGAAAAGACATTTAACCGCGAAGATTGCGAACTCGGGCTGGATTTCGTGGCAACGCCCATACACCGGCAGTCACATAACGCCAAGCAGTCCCATCCGAGCACAATGTTTCAAGGGCGCTTTGATGGTGAGCGGGCTCGCCGCGGCATCTCACTGAGGTCACGGAATCTATGGAGCGCATGGATATCAATTGCGAAACTTTACGGATATAAATCTCATAAGCTCTTGATGTGAAACGTGCACTGACATTTCCAAAGTTGTGCTTTAAATTTTCAATTGCGGAACTTTGTGGGTTTAATGTTGTTATAAACATTTGACGCCAAAGGTCCATTGACTTTTCTTTGCATTTCTAATGTACGAGGGCGAGTGAAATGAAAGTGCGCCTACCCTAACCGCGCAATAATGGTTCGGTTCATTATCTGCGAGGCATGCGCGTAGGAGAACGGCATGTCTCATTTACAAAAGTGACACGCAGGTGTGAAGATAAATGTTCTTTAATGCTCTCATACACTGGGTTGAATATGGTTGCGTCACATAATGGACACTTCAAAAGTTGAACAGCTCGGTATCGCGAAATTTTTGACAGCTAAAGGTGTTTCCGAAACAAAAATTAATCGCTGTATGGCTGCCGTTTACGTTGAACACGGCATTTCATTGACCACTGTGAAGCGTTGGAGCAAACGGTTTGAAGGACGTTGTAAAGACATTCCAAGACCGGGCCAAAACCATCGTGCAATCACCCCCCAAACAATTTCAAAGGTTCATGAGCTGATGAAACAAGAACGGAGGATAAGCATCGATGAACTGGCAGACCGTCTGAACATGAGTCACGGTTCAGTTCACGCCTTAATTCATGAGCTTCTCGGTTATCGGCTCTTTGGTGCGCAATGGATCCCCAAGATTTTGATCCATAGCGAGAAGACGGAGAAGTTTCGCGCTGCCCTGACTCATCTGATCGGGTATCACAATGAGGATGACGACTTCATGTTTGCAATTGTGATCGGGGACGAACCTTGGTGCCACTGCTACGAGCCTGAAACACGACGGCAAAGCTTACAGTGGAAACATTCGAATTTACCACGCCCAAAGAACGCAAAGGCCATCATTTCCGCTGGAAAGGTGTTGTTGACTTTTCTTTCGGTCGTCAGGGTCCATTACTGATAGAATTTGCTAAATCTTGAGAGGCTATCAATTGTTTCCGATATTGTGAAACGCCAGAACGGCAGTGTGTCGCAATCAAGAACGAACAACGTGGAAAATTGACGAATGGGGTCATCTTGTTCCACGACAATGCCTGTCCCCACGTAGCTTATGTGGTTAATACAAAACTGGCAAAGTTGAAGTAGGAAACGCTGCAGCATCCGCCATACAGCTCAGACCTGTCACCTTGCGAGTTCTACATTTTGGGGCAACCGAAAAAACAGCTCAAGGGAACCAGATACAGACTTTTTGAAGCAGCAACCCAAGGAGTTTTATAAGACGGGAATCACGCGACTCGTTAGTCAATGGGACAAATGTCTAAATTCTCATGAAGACTACTTTTAAAAGAAGTACCCCGTTGTTGGCTCACATTCATTTGACTTGCCCTCGTATATCTTGCAGAATTCCTGCTTTTTATACGTGCCCTCTGTTGCGACTGATTTCGGTGCAATTACTCACGATAAACGACCGGTGACAGCTGCTTCTGCGTAATATATTAAAACAAATTACAGCGTCATTGAGATTTTTCACTGGCCATTGCATATATACAAGAATGTAAGCACGGTTCTCGAATGACAAAGTTTTATTAATATATTTGTCCTCAACTTGTTCAGTTCATTGCCTTTTAATTTTTCATATCAGTGGCATGCACTGCTTTCCTGGTTTCGAACTGATATAGTTCTAAAGTTCGTGTGATATTTTCTTTACTTAAATAGACAAAAATATGGAAGCATTGATATCAGTTATTTTGGGCAATATTTTTTGCACATACGAGTATATTCTTTTATGAAAAAATACATATTTTATTGTTTTGACTGTGCGTAGCGTTCAAGAATTCGTTTGCAGCATCTTTGGCAATGACAATGCAGTTATTATTCATGGATTTGATCCCTTGACAAATTGTTTAAGAGGAAGCTTTAGCTCGGGCCCAATCCGACGCGGCCTATTCAAATACTTGTAAAACGCAGAAACCCTTTTCTTAGATAATCCTGCTAATCGCTTTTATTGAAATTCGTTGCATTTGAGAGGGAAAGTTAAATCCTAGTTCTGTTGGAAACACAACTTCGATTTAGGGCTTGAATATTGTTTAAAATATATTGAAAAATTCGAAAGTTTGAAAATAGAGAAGCACGACGTTTACAAACTAATAGCTATGCATGAATAACAGACATCGTGGTTCTGTAAACGGCATCTATTATAACAGTCAAAGCGGACAAGTTTGCTATGTCAGTTTGTATCTTACGTGAATTGGTTACGTTGTGTACAAGGGTTCTGCACAAGCCGTATTTCCACAATACTAAATTTTTTTTGAGATTCATGTGTAACATATCCATTTTGTCCGCTGTAGATGTACTATTAGATGCAATTCACAGAATTGTGATATAATTTTTCATTGTTGAGTCATGGAGTTTTAAACTTGATAGTTTCGTTTTCTGAAAATTTTCGATTTGGCCAATTTTTAATAAATAATTGACCATCTAAATAAAAAATTTGAAACCAGTAGTTACTAGAATTAAACTTTTTCTTTTAAATGGAACAACAAAATTTCTGGCTACGCCACTGGCCCCATATATATATATATATATATATATATATATATATATACATTTATATATATATATATACACATGGGGCCAGTGGCGTAGCCCCCCCCGAACAAAATTTCTGGCTACGCCACTGGTGTCTACCTTACACAAGACACAAGTCCTCCAGCAGCTTTTTCTTTTCTTCGCACTTTTTAATCTTTTTCTTTAACAACCATTTATTTAGAGTTTTTGGAAAGCTAGTCGATATAGCAGCCAGTTATTCTTTAAAGTAGTGTTTGCAACCAGACTTTGTCGGTCAGCACCTAAGGAAGCCCATTTGCTGTAGCTCACATGACGTGCGCATATAACCGTCGTATAAATTTCGTATAACCCTCCACAAATACATTCTCCGAGATACCGGCGGACCCAGAAGCAGCCACCAGCAGCAGCCATGCAATACCCGGAGGGGCAGGCAAAGGAAGCTTCGGCTCAATACGCGTGCACAAATGCTTCAGGTCGTCGACGCAGGGACAGCCGCCGCCCTAGTTCAAGTGGCAGAGCATCGCGCACGCTGTGCTGTGTTGCGAGTGAGGCACTCACCAGCGGCAAATTGTCTTTTCTTCCACTTTCATTTCCCTTTTCATATTTTTTCTACATTCTACACAAGATACACTTGATTCCCCTACGTCTTTCTTGGCATAATTGCCTCTTGGGTTGTTACTAACAATAAATCGAGTCCCCGATTCCTCCACACAGCGCAGCGTGTCGCACAACATTGCGTCATCTGGCACCACCGCCGAACCGTGATCGGAGAGGATTGCGCAGTCCCATGCAGCCTCTGCCGCTGACGGCACATGTGTCGTTGCAACTGTCGATGATGATAGCTAAGAGCATTTTCTTTGAATAGGGGTTAAGGGTTGCGACAAATAGACACCAAAACAGACACGCTACGCCACCTGATTCCTCGTGTTTACTCCCCTCCGAGGCACCCATATACTCTCCGGACACGCCATGCCACCTAGCGGCGCTTAGCGCTTAGGAGGCGAGATACACCGCAGGAGCAAAGTGGAGGATTGAGACAAAGAATGCGTTGTGTTAAAACAATATAGCAAAGCACAAAACGTTTGTGTCAGTACTGTTTTACAGGAATAGAAAAGTCACTGAAACCTGCTGCTTTTTTCAATGGGTACTACCAATTCTTCCAAGAGTGGTCAATGTATCGATTTTCTTAATGATCTTGATTATGGGGCCTGTGATTGCAGACAGAAGAATCCATCAGAAGATGGAAGAGGCCGTCTGAAGCCGCGAAGATCTCTTTTCTAGAGCCCAATAAATGTTTTCCGATCCGATCCGAAAATTTATGGGTTGTTGTATTCAGCATTTTTGCCGTAACAGTCGAACACCCGAAACCATAGTTCGTGGGTTATGGATACCACAGAAAGCACGAATGATTTATGTGCAGAAGTTCAACACTCCTGTCACGACGCCAACTGTCTGCTGGCTCCAATGCCGCACTCCGACATCACTGTTGTGGAAACATCTATAACACGAAGCCTATATAGACGCAATTCTTTTTTTCTGATGCAGTAACGCGGTCTTAGTAACGTGATTGTTTTCTCTTATCTTTGTTTCGTAATCATTTGTGTGGATCGGCCATATTTGGGTCTGAGAACAAGGTCAGAACTTTCGTTACCGAGAATAGTAGCTGCTAACACGACCGGCATCACGTGAGCGAGCGCGTAAGTGACTCAGTGGCTGCAGTTTCTCCCTAAACACTTCGGTGACGAGGTGTGACACTGGTTGCTTTAGCACAGACTTCACTATTAAGGAGCCTGGAGTAGAGTCCTTCGTTTTTGACTAAAACCCGATGATTCCTGACTTTTGCACTCCCAAACAAGTCTTGTCAAAATCAGGTTAAACCCGATTTCTCCCCCAAGTTTGCCCTTCGTAAATGATAACAACAA
Source organism: Dermacentor albipictus (assembly GCF_038994185.2). Taxonomy (NCBI): domain Eukaryota; kingdom Metazoa; phylum Arthropoda; class Arachnida; order Ixodida; family Ixodidae; genus Dermacentor; species Dermacentor albipictus. The sequence goes on along the minus strand of NC_091821.1, from coordinate 104,947,599 downwards.
TCAGGTGTTACAAAACAAATAAACGCTGCCTTCCGTGAGTGAGCAAGTGGTCAAGATACATCGTATTAGTAGTAGTATTACGCATATGATTGCGAGATATGCTTCCTTTTTGCTAAACACTCAAGCGAAAACCGGCATATGTAATATATTCAGTGCCTGCTTAGCTTAAGTGAACGAAAGCTCGTTGCTTCTGTTATAGCCGTGTTTAGACGAATACCATTGCTCATCGCATTTTCCGCACCTCGCATACAAGTAAACGGCGCTAATGCGCTGAGAAGAGAACGCAGCGCCGACGTTGCTCTGCGTTGCGAACGGCAGCTGCGACGGTGAAAGAAGGGTGGCAGATGGGTTAGTTGCTATCTCATTACTCGTCCAATAGCGTACGGCGGCATCCAGTAAAACCGGGCAACAAACAAGGACGAAAAGCCCGACAGGCCTAAGATGGACTCGGAAATGCTCAAAATTTGTATGATAATGTACGTCAACAAGGGCTTTGTAAGATAAGGAAAAACTTGCTTCCGAGGAGGATTTGTATAAAAAAGTTGATCATATGACTTTCGAACATTGTCGTTACATGTTCTCGTGAGCAGTGCCGCAGCCAGAAATTGTTTTCTGGGGAAGGGGGGGGGGGGTTCCAGGCGGGTGTTGTTTCACGTTGTTTTACGCGAGGTATACTTGTGCAAAGAAATAACGGGACGGGAGGGGGAGAGAGGACACGCGGTTATTGTGTGTCCCCCCTCCTCTTTTTCAGCTACGCCCCTGTATGTGTTTGACTTCGCTCGTTTAAATACGCTTCTGTTTAAAAAGAGATAATTAGACGTGTTAATCGCTTGTGAAAGTTGCCAGGAAAATCACGAACTTTGTGCTGCCAGACAGCAAACACCCCGATTTCTCCCCGGTTTTTCTCTTTAAAAGTAGCACCAGATTTTTACCCTCCAAATTTAAACAAATGTAAAACCCGGAAAAAAAGGACCCGACGTACATGTCGGAGCTTCAACGTATTTATGGCACTAAGTGCTCCAGATGATGTGTACGTCTTTCGAGCCGCATCTCTCGTAATTAGAGTCGGGATAATTCCTTAATTTTCAGTTTCCGCTTCTTATGCTGTCACTCACGCTTCGCGCGCTCCCTCAACCGTATAGTAAGTAGTGTACATTTCAGTTCTCTAGCCTCGCCCACAAAGAGGGGGGAGATGGGTTTTTTCTAGTACTTGCTTTAGAGCAATTTAAATTCACCAATTGTTGATTCTCTCAATTGGTGTATGCGTCTCACACACTGCTGAATAGTAATTAAACACACGCAAGCCAAAGTTCTCTTAATTTTAGAGAAATAGTTTGAACTACACTCTAAAAAAAGCTCGCACCCTTTGGGGCTTATATGGTCCCCAAACAATAATCGCCATCTGCCTTGATTGCGTTTTCTCTTTTGAAAACTCGGCGCTCGCTACTTCCCTGCCGAGAATGCTGCGTCAAGCTGATAACGCGCAAGCCGTTCCTGACTAGGAAGTACCGGGCTTGCAGCGTTAAAGACAGGAAATGCGGGCAAAACAGATGACGATGGGGACAAAATCCAATCCAAAGGATGTAAACGTTTCTTAGAGTGTACGCGGTGCAAGTAAGTTGTGTACGGTGGTTTGTGGAGCAAAATTGTACGAACTATTGTTTTCCAGAGAAACAGAGTTCAATGTTGGGCCAACATAGGTTGCACAGGCAAAAATCAGACGATAGAAACTTGCTATTTTCCTAATGTCTTGTCCCTGTCATGCATTCAGATTAAGAATCACTTGTAAATGGGTGCCGTGCAGCCATTCCGCGTCTGCATGGTGAATATCAGCAGCAGCGGCAACGACGGCGTACGACAAGAACATATAAACTTAAGATACGAATAAAACAGAGCTGGCCATTCCATTCGTATTCGGTTCAAAAAATTGACATCCACAAATTTCGAATTTTCGTTAAGGCCCTAACAATAAAGAATAAACAAGGACATTGGAGGATTTAAGAGTTAGCCTGCGATTGGTGCCAACGCCATTTTTTTTTCAAATACGAGTGAAACGCCGAAATTCTCTGATTGGGCGAACGTTAAACAAACTTGAATGAAATTTATGTTACTCAAGAGGAAGCTTTAGCTCGAGCCCAACTCCGACGTCGCCTATTCAAATACATGTAAAACGCAGAAACGCTTGTCTGAGATAACCTCTGGACCGATTTTAATGAAATTTGTTGCATTTGAGAGAAAAAGTTAAATTGTAGTGGCTGTTGGAAGCGGAATTTCGATTTAGGCCCTGCATTTTGTTACAAGAATTTTCAAAAATTAGAACGTTTGAAAAAAAATAGAAGCACCAAGTTTACAAGTTTACAGCCCTGCATCAAGAGCAGATATCGCGGTTCTGTAAACGGCATCCATTAGACATTGAAAGCTGACAAATGCGATATGTCAATTTATATCTTACGTGACTTTGTTACGTAAGATGTTACGTTGTTTACGAGGGTTCTGCAAAAACTGTATTTACATATTACTAATTTTTTTGAGATTCATTAAAACTTCTTTCTGGGCGAGTTGGTGCATACTTGACATAAAAATTCTAACAGCACAAACACATGCAACCACAAAGTACGAAGTACGAGACACAAACGCTGACTGTCAACTAAATTTTATTGACGGAATACGGATACCTTATATAAGGAGAAAGGCAGAAGTGAAGGGGGGAGGGAGTGATACGATCGGGGAAAATGACATTGTGCATCGATGAATGAACGTGTCGGCAGACAACGGAATCAGGCGCAGGAAAACAAGGAAACTAGGAAAACTAGAAAAATAAATAAATAAAGAAGCAGAAAAAAACGATGGATGCAGAAAAGTTTTGAGAATCAGGCCAGCCGACTTTTGACGGCGGGGTTCCCCTATTCGGTCTTGATTGCTGTGTCTGAGACCCTCCTTCAGAAGCTAAAACTAGGAACACGAAGAAAAGATGACCGTCGCAAGACCGACAAGCGTTTGGTTGTGCCGTACCTGCACAAGACTTCACACAGTCTCAAGAAGGTAGCCAACAGGCATGGGGTGTCCGTTGTTTTTTCGGCACCCAACAAGTTGGCGCAGTTATGCCCACGCATCTGCAACTAGAGAAAAAAAGAGGTTGTCAGCTGAAACATGAGAAGCCATCCATCAAGTGTTCCACAGGAGTGGAATACGCCATTCCCTTGAAGTGTGGAAAGGCTTATGTCGGCCAAACCGGCCGCTGCATTGATGAACGCCTGGGGGAACATACCCGAAATTTCAGCAACTTGAAGGACAAGTACGCACATTTGGTTGCGCACGTAATTGCATGCACAGGTTGCGAGGCTAGATTGGGAGAGACGCAGATTCTCGGTAAGAGTGCAGACGCGACGGCGCGGGTCAGTTTGGAAGCTTTTCACATACAGAAATATGGCAGCAAGTGCGTAAGCACCCCCTCTGTATCGCTTTTTGGTGCAGAGCTTCAGTTTTTGGAAGCGACCGCTTACTGATTGATTGCATCTTAGTATCCATCGCTTTTTTCTACTTTTTTGTTTTTTTCTAGTTTTTCTAGTTTCCTTGTTTTCCTGCGCCTGATTCCGTTGTCTGCCGGCACGTTCGTTCATCGATGCGCAGTGTCATTTTCCCCGATTGTATCACTCCCTCCCCCCTTCACTTCTGCCTTTCCCCTTATACAAGGTATCCGTATTCCGTCAATAAAATTTAGTTGACAGTAAGCGCTTGTGTCTCGTCCTTGGTACTTTGTGGTTGCATGTGTTTGCGCTGTTACAATTTTTATGCTTTTGAGATTCATGTGTAACAAATGAATTTTGTCCACTTTAGATGTACTATTAGATACAATTCACAGAATTGTATTATAATTTTTCGTTGCTCAGTTACAGAGTTGTAAACTTTATAGTTTCGTTTTTTGAACATTTTCGATTTTTGACAATTTTTTATAAAACATTGAGGTACTAAGTAGAAAATTCGAAACCTTCAGTCACTACATTTTAAGTTTTTCTTTTAAATGCATTATACCTTGTCAAATGCGGTGCAGTTGTTGCCGAGAAACACGAATTCTCCTTTTACATGTATTTAGATAGGAGCACCCGAGCTAAAGCTTCCTCTTAACGGAAAGAGTTAAGTTCTAGTGACTATTGTGAGCAGATGTTTGTTGAGATGTTGTCGAAAAATTATATTTTCAATAACAAAAACAAAGAAAGAAAATGGCACCAAGTTTATAACTTAAATGCACAACAAAACCAGACACTGCACTTCTGTACATTGAATGCTTACGAACTTCCGAAGCTCGCAGGTCATTTCTTTTTCTTGCAGTTTGCGTGAAACATTCCTTTGTTTAGGTGAGTATTACAGGAATCTTACTTCTAAAGTAATCGTATATAAAATAGTCATCTATATTGCATCGAATTCGCCCGCTTTAGACACCCTATTAGGAGCACTTTGCTTCGTTCGTAAAGCTTCAGAATTGTAAATTCGACGTTTAAATCTTTTTTGACACGTTTCAATGTATAAAGAAAGAGAGATAGAGAGTGAGAAAAGTTTAATGATACGAAATGCAGAGAGGTGGGCCTGAGGTACATTCCTCTAGCCAGCTACTCTGCACCGAGGGAAGAGGCAAAGAAAGAGGAAAGAAAGAGGAGCATGATGGCTGAAGATGACGACGGAAGGAGGAAGTAAAACGTATAACAAGCAATTGGGTCTACTCAAAGCCTACAGTCCAGTTCCATCGTTCTTAAAATGAAGCAATGCCTGAATGGCCTGAAAAATCGATTTAACGTTTGGCAAAGGGCCTAAAATAACGTCCTCCGACAATGGTGGGCTGTGGAGGCGTCTAAGGTCATTGCTCAACTTTTGTCGCTATTCCATGCACCGATGGCCGTCACACAGCATATGACCTACAGAGTCATTCTCATTGTACAGCTCACAGTTTGGAGACTCGGTGCGTCCCATGAGGTGCACGTACCCGCGCGTAAATGCCATCCCCATCCTAAGTTTGTGCAGAAGACGCACAGCTGCGCTGAAGTTATGGTTGTAGCCTCAATTTCATGGTCATATCCAATTTTTGAAGTCGTCTGTGGCGAGTATCCCTATTGTCCCAGGGCTTTTCTGCCCCTTTTCGGATGACACTTGGGAGAAGGCAGTTGGCGTTCGCTCTTGTAAAAATGAATCGCAAGCAGTGGTTCTGGTTATTCGAGTTCCTTCTTCGCTTCGGCATCGGCTAGTTCATTGCCGCGTACACCACAGTGATTGGGAATCCATTTAACTGTCATGTTGTGGCCGTTCTCTTCCGCTAGAGCGTATAGCTCGGCAATTTGAAGAGCCAACAATCTGTAAGAGCTTTCTTACATAACAACTCTAAGTAGCTGCTGAGCCGATTTTGCGTCACTGAAGTCATTCTATACGTAAGGAGGCTGTCGTGAAATATAGTGAACTGCCTCTTTGATCGTCACTAGTTCTGTGGATGTTGGTGTCATGGCGTTACGGAGACGAAGCCGTAGAATGACTCGATGCGTTAGCACGACGAAAGCCACACCTGACGCATACGACGATACCGATCCCTCTGCATACACATTTAACGGGGAGTTCTATTCTTTCGAAATATATTCAAGTGTTAGATGTCTGAGGTCCGCAGCAGGTACTCGCGATTTTCTTAGTAATACCTGGAAAAGTTCTCGTGCGGCAGGGCAAACGGTGAATCGGCAAATGTCGTTAAGGATGAAAATGATCTTCGTGCTCTATTGGAATGAACGCCAACTTCTTGTTGCTATTATTTGACTCTTTGGCGAAATGAATTGCCAATGATGATTGGTTCACGTCCTTTGCCACTCAAAAGTAGGGACTATCTTTTATACATCAGCTGATAAACACACCAGTTCAGCTCACGGCAGTCCGTAGGGATGCGCGAGGGGATGTGGAGGTACTTTTTCGCAGATATCCGTTCTTTTTACTAACATCCGCAGTATCATCAGCAAACGTGACTGCCTTAACTCCGCCATCGACACCTGCAGCGCTGATATCGTAGTACTACCTGAAATCTGGTTGCGTCCGGAAATTCGAGACCACGAACTTTTTCTTATTGCAAATAATTTCTCTATCTATCGCTGCGATCGCTTTGAGCGACAAGGAGGAGGCGTACTGCTCGCTATCACGAAAAATTTCGCTTCACAGTGCCGGTCCTCCTTTCACTCAAGAGGAAATGAAGAAGCTGATTAGGGCCCAGGATCAGACCTCTCAAACACTGGCAGTCCAGAGGGCTCGCGACAGGGCCGTCAGGTTCCACCTGATGGTCCCCGAGTGGGCCTAGCCAGGTGGCGTGGCGTTTGCTTACGTCTCTAGTGGACAAAATAAAGTTATTTCACTCACTCATTCACTCACTCACTCATTCACAGTGCATCCACGTCAACACCCCTTTAGAAACTGTCTGGGCATGCGTCGCCCTAAATCACAAGAAAGTTATTATTGGGGTCTGTTATCGTCCCCCTACCTATACACAGAACTTCGTAAACGAATTACACGATGTTGTTAACATCGTTTCATCCCGTTACCCAAACTGCCCATTACTTTTGCTTGGTGATTTTATTATGCCAAACATAACGTGGTGTAACACTGTCCCCACAATACACCCACTTTCCACGTTAGCTAAGAAATTTTTAGAAATGTGCTGAGTTTTTTTCTCTCGAACAGCTTGTAACTGAACCGACTAGCACCACAGACTCTGTTGCTAATACCCTTGACCTCGTTCTCGCTTCACAGCCCGACCTAGTTTCCAACATCACTCGCGTTCCAGGAATGAGCGACCACTCTTACTCTCTTTTATTTATTTATTTATTTATTTATTTCCGTAAGCCATATTGTGTACACTTGAACTTCCAAATCGTATGATCATTACAGTATGTAGCTTTTATCGTCCTCCAAATGTATCACCAGACGTTCTCACGTGTTTTCAAGGCATAATTGATGCAGTGCATGCGGATACCATGGTAATTGGGGGCGACTTCAATTTACCGGATATTAAATGGGATACATTGAATACTATCACAGCTACTGGAATAAGCAATACAGAAATGGTGGATATGGTGAATCTGTATGCACTGCACCAGCTGGTCCTCTCGCCAACGCGGGGAAACAATATTCTGGACCTGCTGCTAACGAATCGACCTGATCTTGTGGATTCAACACTCGTGATTCCTGGTATAAGTGACCACCAGGCTGTCGTGTCGACGATGTCACTAGCCTATGTTAAAAATACAACCCATGTTAACAGAAGAGTGTACAATTATAAAAAAGCAGATATAGATTGCATTAATCAAGCGTTAGACGCCTATTTTATTGTATTTGAAACAGAAGCCGACTGTAGGAATGTGGAACAGTTGTGGCGGTTATTGAAGCAAAAGATACTGGAACTACGTGAGCGGTTTGTCCCATCTTGGGTACTGACGACGCGAAGAAGCAAAAACAAACCTTGGTTTACGAAAAGGTTGCGCCAACTTGCACAAAAAAGGCGGAAAATTTATCGCGCCTTTTGCAGAACACCATCAAGAGAAACGGAGGAAAAACTGAAGGAAATAACTCGAGAGGTTAAAGAAGCAACACGCACTGCTAAAGACAGTTATTCGAAAACTATTCAATCACGATTAAAAGATAAACCAAAAGAATTTTGGAGACACGTAAAAAAGAACGGAAAGGACGTAGTAAATATTCCCCCTCTCGTGTCCGGTGATGTCACAGTTCATGACGACACTGACAAAGCAGAATGCTTCAACGCCTACTTCTGTTCCGTTTTCACTCCTGCAACAATGCCTTCTGCGGACGAGCTTACGCTGCATGAAACAAGTGACATGAATGATGTTGTAATCAATATGCGCGGCATCGAATCGTTGCTTCAAGGGCTCGACACTTCTAAAGCCTGTGGTGCCGATGACTTACCAAACTTCCTGTTCAAATCATGCGCTGAACCGCTTTCTAAGTACTTGAAATTAATTTTTGACAAGTCGCTGCTCGAAGCCTCGCTGCCTGATGACTGGAAAACAGGTATTGTGGTCCCTGTTCATAAGTCTGGCCCTAGAAGCGACGTTTCAAACTATCGTCCAATATCATTGACATCCATCGCATGTAAAATACTAGAGCATATTCTATTCACGAGCATTGTAGCTCATTTGAATACTAATTCTGTGATTACGTCCTCCCAACACGGATTTCGTAAGGGGTTTTCTTGTATTACACAGTTGTTAGAATTCACAAATGATATTGCTTCTGCTTTGGATAAAAGGCTTTCAGTTGAGTGTATCTTCCTCGATTTCAGAAAGGCTTTTGACACGGTACCCCATTCATTGCTCATAGAAAAAATGCATAAATATAAAATTCACCCGCAGGTTGTCGCATGGGTTAAAGAATATCTTACCCTGCGCCGGCAGGTCGTGGTCGTAAACGGGGTTCAGTCGCGCCCGCAAGCAGTTACATCCGGTGTACCCCAGGGCTCCGTCCTGGGGCCTTTACTTTTTTTATTGTATATAAATGATATTGGCGAAGGCCTTACTTCGCAGCTAAGGCTTTTTGCAGATGACTGCTTGTTATATAGGGTGACTAACAACATGGGTGATGCCAGTCTGATTCAGGAAGACCTCAATCTAATTAGTGAATGGTGCACTAAGTGGCGCATGCAGATAAACCTAACCAAAACAGTCAACATGACATTTACTCGAAAGAAGAACCCTATAAATTTCTCTTACACCTTGAATAACAATTTAATAGCTAAAGTAACACAGTTTAAATACCTAGGTGTTTGGTACACCCCAGAATTATCATGGCAGAAGCAGGTTAACTATGTAACCGCTAAGGCAGGGAAAATGTTAGGTTTTCTTCGTAGGAACTCCAGAGCATTCAGCACGTCTACACGAGAGCTGCTGTACAAGACGTACGTAAGGTCCGTCCTTGAGTACGGCTGTGTAGTTTGGGACCCTCCGATGGCACGTGACATTAATAAACTTGAGAGGGTACAGAATTTAGGTGTGCGGTACGTGTCAGGTCGATACAAAGTTAATTTCAGCGTTACGAGTGCTAAGGAAGAGTTTAAATGGGATACCTTGGAGGTACGACGCAGAAGGCTGCGACTGAAACTTTTCCATGCCATATTCTACGGTACAATTGGTATAGAAAGGGACAAATACATAATGCCACCTCATTACCGATCACAACGCGTGGATCATGCGCTAAAGGTACGGGAAGTTCCATGCAAGACAGAACTGTATAAGAAGACATTTTTTCCAAGAACTATACAGGAATGGAATAGGTTACCTGCCAGTGTCGTCAACGTCGTGTCAAATGATGTATTTTTTGCCCTGTTGAAGTGACTCAACTAGCCTATTTCTTTTTACCTTTAGATTGAATTTGCCCATGTATAAGTTACCGTGTTTTGAAAATTCTGTAAGTTCTGTTGAACTTTTGTTGTCTTTTCTCACGTCGGGTAAAAAAAAAAATTTGTGAAAGTTTATATCTGTTCTGTTAAACCTTTCCCCCCACTGTAATGCCCTTTGGCGCCTGTGGGTACTGAATAAATAAATAAATAAATAAATACTCTCTTTTCACTTAAATCTCGCACAACCAACACATGTAAAAAGAACTGTAACCATCCGTAATTACAATAAAGAAGACTTTCACGAGATTAATAGAGAATTATGTTCATTCCTTGATGTCTTCCTCCAGGACTTCGACAGTCGTACAGTAGAAACTAACTGGGCATTCTGCGTAGAAAAAGTTACTTACCTAACCAACAAGTACATTCCCATTCGCATCGTAACTAGCAAACCAGACGCTCCCTGGTATAATGTTCATATAAGACGGTTATCAAATAAGAAGAGTCGATTGTACAGGTAGGCAAAGTTTTCCTCGAGTGAAGCTCGTCGGAGTGCCTACCGATTGGCTTCAAGCGAATATGTACCAGCGCTAAGAAACGCCAGAAACAATTTTTTATGTCACGCGCTGCCGCCCATGTTAACAAATGATACCAAGAAATTCTGGCACGTTATTAACCAAACAGATGACGACACCATAGCTCTTGTAGATAACTCTGGGAATGCCATATCCTGTGATCATATCGCGTCCGTGCTCAATGAAACATTTATCCAAAATTTTTCTGTAACCTGCAATGTTTCCCCACCCACTGCACCTTGTTATGATTACCAGGCTATGTTTCCAATTACAATTGAACCATGTGGCGTCGAAACCGTGATTAAATCGTTGCGTCTCTCCTCTGCTCCTGGCCATGACCTAACTTCCGTGAAATTTTTGCACAGCACTGTTGTTTATTTATCTATTTTACTAGCAAAACATTTTCAACAATCGCTTGACACAGGATACCTGCCCCTTGATTGGAAAGTCGGTAAGGTGATTCCACTTTATAAATCAGGTGACAAGCATTCTCCTCTCAATTACCGGCCTATTTCACTAACCAGTATCCCATGCAACATATTGGAATATATCCTATTTTATTTACTTATTTAACAATACTGTTGGCCGAAGACCGTTACAGGGTGGTTGCAAGACAAACAATACAAGATAGCAGCGCTGCCGCAGTCTAGAACAGACCAAATAAGGCATATACACAGGCAAAGGCACAATGCAAAATCAAGAAGCAGCAAAAAAAATTGCAATAGGGTGGTATTAAATGTACCACAGCCGCTGGATTAATCCTGTGTGTTACAACCAGGACCATAAGGGAAAAGACGGGGAATGTGGGAGATGGATCTGTTTTTCAGCCGGCGTGTCAGGCGCCCTTTGATTTTGTGCACAGCGTTCCTTTACTCTCAATTCGACACGCTAACACACCTTCCCTCGTTTCCACACCCTCCCGCCTCACACCCTCTCCCCTTTAGAAGAACCCCACCTATATATACTGTGGCGAGGAAAGCGTACGTCGCCTTGAAGAAGACAAGTCCACTTGTCGAAACGTTGGCTCCTGCATCCACCTTGTTCACGTTTTGCTAACCAGGAACATAAGTAAGACAAAGTACCGTTATTAAAGTAGCAGCTATGTACTTCTAGCCGAAGTAAAGAATTTAGTTAGTGTGGTTTCAAATTTATTTAGATTGTCTACTGTTAGTAATTCAGGTGGTAGCGCGTTCCATTCCTCTATTGTTCTGGGGAAAAACGAGTACTTATGTGCATCTATTCGTGCTGAAATGGGTCGAATTTGCTCTAGGTTGCTGCTTCGTAGTGTTCCGAGACAGACGCCGTTTTATGTACTGCTGTGTATTAAGGTTAAACCAGTTATGGCGAATCAGATAAGGAATTTTAGTCGAGCTATCCTTCTGCGTTCTGAAAGTGGAAGTAGGTTGAGCTTCCTGAGCATTGCAGTTACGGAGTCGGTTGAACGATATTTTGACAAGATGAATCTTGCCGCTCTTCGAAGTTTTTCAATTCTATCTACGAGGTTTTTTTGAAACGGATCCCACACGACGCTCGCGTACTCTAATGTGGAACGAACAAGCGTTAAATATGCAGCTAATTTAGCTTGTTGAGGAGCAAGGTTTAGTACCAGAGATTTTTTTCAGCTGATGAGCATATGTTCTTTATGTGTGCTTTCCAGTATAGGTCACTGGATATGGTAATTCCAAGGTACTTAATGTGATTTTCGCGGCTTATGACCTTACCATCTATCTCATAATCGAAGGAGTGTATATTGTTTATCTTCTTGGTTACCCTTATATACTTAGTCTTGCTGTAGTTTATTTTCATTTTCCACTTATTACACCAGTCACTAATACTTTTAAATGCGGAACTTAAGACGATATGGTCATTGCGCCTGAATACTGCGGTATACATTAAACAGTCGTTTGCAAAAAGTCGAACTTTGATAACGGGGTTAATCTGGTCTGCAATGTCATTTATATAACTGAGAAAAAAGACAGGCCCAGCACCGATCCCTGAGGGGCTCCTGACGTTACAGGCAACACTCCGGTTGTCGCACAATTCATTTCCACAAACTACATTCTTAATAAATATGATTGAATCCATTTGACAATGTTAATGTTAATGCCGAGACTAAGCAGTTTATCAAGAAGTTCAGGGTGTGGAACGTGTTCGAACGCTTTTGAGAAAACGAGGCAAACAGCATCTAACTAACCTTTCTCGTTAAGTACGCTTGAAAAATCGTGTATGGTTTCGGTGAGTTGGGTAACCGTTGACAATTTTGCCTAAAACCATGTTGGTTAGGAAGAAGGATAATAGCATTTTCCAAGTAATTGAACAAGCTTTTTGATATTACATGCTCCATGATCTTGCAGCATTCACAGCTATTCACAGCATATTCACACCTTGCTAACTTTGTCGAGTCAAACTCATTTTTTTCAAGTTCACAGCATGGCTTTAGAAAAACATATTCTTGTGAAACGGAGCTCGCTTCCTTCGTACATAAGCTACAGCTAATTCTTGATATTCGTTCAATGGCAGATTGCATTTTCCTTGACTATTCCAAAGCTTTCGATAAACTGTGTCACAAACTGCTACTTCACAAACTACAGCTCCTGAACATAGACCACAAACTTCTTGCTTGGACTGAGTGTTTCCTTAATAACCGTTCGCAATACGTGTCAGCCAATAATCTTAACTTCCACTCAAGCTCTGTTCATTCCGGCGTCCCACAAGGCTCCGTCCTCGGGCCTCTTCTTTTTCTAATTTATATCAACGATTTGCCTTCTTCTCTTCCCTCTCATATCCATTTATTTGCGGGTGACTGCGTAATTTTCCGAGAAATAACAAACAGTGACGATGTAACCGCTCTTCAGTCCGACCTGAACGCTATTTCATTGTGGTGTAAAACATGGCTAATGGAACTTAACATCACAAGACGTAAATCTCTTCGGGTATCCAGAACTTGCAACAGTATCCCCACTTATTCCTTAGATCATGTCCTCTTAGAATCGGTAGGCTCGTACAAGTACTTTGGTGTACACATCACTTCCACTCTCACTTGATCTGTACATATCACATACATAATTAACAATGCTAATCGTATGCTTGGTTACATCCGCCGCAACTTTTCTAAAGCGCCCTCATCCCTCAAACAGCTATTGTACAAAACGTTAATATGTCCGAAACTAGAGTACACTGCATCCATCTGGGACCCTCATCATGGAAACCTAATACATTCACTAGAAATGGTCCAAAATAACTCGGTTCGCTTCATTTTTTTAAAATATAACAGAACCGCTAGCATATCTTCAATGAAATCAAGCCATAATCTACCATCCCTAGCCTCACGTCGCAATGCGTTTCGTATCTGTCTGTTCCATAAGATGTTTCATCATCCACACTTGCGTAGCGAATTAATCCCTCCCCCACGTCACCCATCATCGCGATTAGATCATGCCTACAAGGTCGGTGTCCCATTTTGCAGAACTAACGCTTTCTTTCAGTAATTTATACCTCGTACAGCAGCAGAGTGGAATCACCTTCCCGCACTGACAGCCACCATCAAAGATTACCAGCTTTTCAAGAACGCCTTAGCTAATATTGTATCAGTAGACACACCTGTTAACTTTTTATTGCAATTCTCCTATTCCTTGTACCACATTTCCTATTTTTTTCTTGTTTTGTATGCCTTTAACCACTCCTCTCTCCAATGCCGATGGCACTGAGGGTACATGAAATAAATAAATAAATAAATATGAACATTCAATCAGTCTCCAGCAAGCTACCTGAATTAGAAATTTCTTTTTCTTTTTCTGAAAGTCTCAAACATAAGTTACTTGTAATTGGTCTATTCATAGACTTCACAAAAGTCTTCGACTGCAGAAATCATGACCTCATAATACTTAATCTTGAAAGATATGGCATCAGGGGCCTTCCTCTTCAGTTAATGACATCCTACCTTAGAAATCGGCAGCAATATGTGTCCATAAACACTAGCATATCATGTACATGACATATACATATACGTGTCCCTCAGGGAAGTATCCTCAGTCCATTTCTATTTAACATCTACATAAACGACATAGTTCTTATCCACCCAGAAGCAAAATTTATAACCTACACAGATGATACAAGTGTTTTTTTATCAAACAACTCCTATACAGGCCTCATTGGTGCAGCGAACATTTTCTTAACCCATCTCTCAAAATGGAGCCAGGACAACTTTTAAAAAGTAAACTCCAATAACACGTAAACAGTCATGTTTAAAACAATAGGTACGTGTACTCCGCTGACCCACAAGATATCTTACAACTATGAGAATATAGAGGTTGTTGACGCGGTAAAAGTACTTGGCGTATACTTTACCGACACGTTACAATGGGACGCTCACGTGGATTTTATACTCCAGAAGCTAAGCCGCATAACAGGTATACTACATCGAAATCGGTACCTTTTACCAACGTCAGCTAAACTGATCATTTATAATACACTGTTTGCCTCGCATGTAAATTATTGCCATCTTGTATGGGCCAAACCTTGCAATCTCTCTGAAATACTACTGATGCAAAAAAAAAAACAATAATACGCGCTATTGCAAATGCGCCGTACAACTCACACACTCAAGGTCTTTTCACCAAGTACAACATAACAAAAAGTCATCATCTCTACAAACAAACTCTCCTACGCACCTACTACTTTCAGGTAAAAGATAGAAGCAACCTAATAACAAATATAGCAACATTAAAAGAAAATACACCCACATATGACACTTGCAGCCATGAAAAATGGCCCATAGCTTTTTTGAGAACAAATTACGGCCATCAAATGGTCGTAAACGACTTCCCACGGCTGCTAAACTCTTAAAGCCGGCATTGAAATCCATGCCTTGACACCATCGGAGCTCATCTGTCTGGCGAAAACTATGATTTAAATTACCATGGTACAGTGAAACCACGTGTATTCACAGTGAAAGCAATGTAATTACTCCCTTCAAATCGATGTAACCCACTGTTATTTGTTTTTCATTTCTGAAAGTGTTCTTTGCCACCGGTCTGCGAATATGTAAAGGGGGCTAGGGACCACTCAAGTTGCCATAAGCAGCTTTTACCTTGCCCCCCCCCCCCCCATTTGCTTGTAAATGGGCCCAAATAAAATGAAATGAAATTGAAATGAAATAATAGTACGTATATTTAATTACCTGTATGTACCTTATTTTGGATAATAAAAAACAGGGGCAAATGCTTTCTGATTCGCACTCGTATTACACTAAGCGTCGGAGTTAGAAGTCTGTCATGAGCCTAAGTTCAGAGATGTACGCGTCCAAAATACGCAACGGAATAAGTCAGCGCCCCAGTTAATAGTTTCCTAGACGCCTTGCTTGGGATAACGTCGGGCTTTTGAGTAATGCCCCTGAAGGGGCGGAACATTGCTATATGCCACGGACAATAACAACATAACTGTCTCAAAACAAACAAACAAACGAAAAAAAAAACAAGGAACATGTGGTGTATTATTGTGACATGGAGCTGTTGGAATTGACAGATCACTGCTGCCACGTTGCGTTATATTACTTACAGGGGTAGCTTGCGTGCAAAAGCATTGTAAATGGCCTAGTTATTGAATCGTTTTTCTCCTATGCAATATTACTATCAAAGAGTGCGAGTTCGAGTCGAATCGCCAGCATATAGTATTTTTTTTTTCAAATCACTATATAGAATTCTTTGTGTTCTCCTCACGCATTGCGCACTAAGTTTTGGCACACACGCACACAAACGCGCGCGTAAAAACTGTTGAAGCACGATAAAGAGAAATTATGTGCTTGTAACGGCACCGCTTTTTGCGAGGCAGCTGAAAAGATGAGGGCCCATCTGAAATGCCGGGCGGGAATGGGCTGCTAGGAGGAAGGAAGAACATCAAGTCGGACCCGAAGTTCATTGTCTTGTATCTCTAAACGCCCCACGCTAAGTACACTGAGAAACTCGCCGTTCCAACTGCGGATGATACGTCGGGAAAAAGAAGCACAGGCCGTATCTCTGTGAATGTAATGGAGATATATCAACCCTACAGGAATATGGTATGGCGGGCAGACGGCAGAACTGCTTCCCGTATAGCCGCAGTGCCACGAGGGTCGCGGTGCGGAACGGTGACTTGCCGCTGTTATGTGTCGGGCGCTCGCCCGCCGACCGCTGGAAGCACAGCGCCTCTCCGAAATACTTGCAGTTCGCTCTATTATGACGTTATGCCGCGTGGCAACCCAAGCGAAAAGAAAAATACTAGCGTCCCTGCCTGAGTCGAATGACGTTGTGAGCATATCGCTTTCGTACGAAACGCTGGCCGGGGGAGTCGGGCGTCGCAGTACTGACGAGGCAGCGTCCGCCTTCTCTCATTGAAAGCAGTGAGAGTCGCGCATCTCTAGAGGCACAGCAGCCCTCTACAAGCACAACAGCCCGCTACAAGCAAATCGCGTATTGAGTCTAGAGACACAGCTACATGACCGAGAAACGTTATTATCCCGGGACATCTTCGTGTAACGACTTGGTGATTTAAAATAGCTCATGTCATTACTAAACGTGAAACATCAATGGTGTCGGTGTGGTTTCAGACTGACTCTCGCAAAATTGCGTCGTCCTTCGCACAGCGGCAACCAGAAACGGTCTGTCGCCGGTCATCAGGGAGAAAAGCAGTCAGAAAGGGAACAAAAACCTGAGCTTAGATTAATTACTGGATCAATCAATCAATCAATCAATCAATCAATCAATCAATCAATCAATCAATCAATCAATCAATCAATCAATCAATCAATCAATCAATCAATCACATAAACGGACTGCCGTGGACCCTTAAAATTTTGGTGCTGCTGGCATAGCGTGCGGCCCACTTAAAAGCGCCACGAAGTATCCTGACTGCGAAAATATTTTGGACACCCAACCTACTTGTAATCTCTGTGAAGGGAAACTGAAGAGAAACATTAGTAAAACGAATAATTAAATGCTGTACAACAAAACGCTATGTGCGCAATGTTTACGGTTTATGCATTACACTGTTTCGCAAGTTATGTCGGAATCCAAAACGAAAAATCAGCTGGATGTACAGTGTGAGACGTCTATAGGCAGCGATGTAACGAGGACGAAGGCTGCGCATGATGTTTGTCCAGGGATGAATGGTGATGAGAGGTGTATGCGCAGACAAGTGCGACACACATCTATATACCAGTGGCACATACCCATTCTGGAGGATCGGCCAAGAATGGGCACATATCCAGCAGCACATAGCCCGTGGCCCAATAATCATCATCATCATCAGCCTAGTTACGCCCACTGCAGGGCAAAGGCCTCTCCCATACTTCTCCAACTACCCCGGTCATGTACTAATTGTGGCCATGTTGTCCCTGCAAACGTCTTAATGTCATCCGCCCACCTAACTTTCTGCCGCCCCCTGCTACGCTTCCCTTCCCTTGGAATCCAGTCCGTAACCCTTAATGACCATCGGTTATCTCCCCTCCTCATTACATGTCCGGCCCATGTCCATTTCTTTTTCTTTATTTCAACTAAGATGTCATTTACCCGCGTTTGTTGCCTCACCCAATCTGCTCTTTTCTTATCCCTTAACGTTACACCGATCATTCTTCTTTCCATTGCTCGTTGTGTCGTCCTCAATTTCAGCAGAACCCTTTTCGTAAGCCTCCAGGTTTCTGCCCCATATGTGAGTACTGGTAACACACAGCTGTTATACACTTTCCTTTTGAGGGATAGTGGCAACCTGCTGTTCATGATTTGAGAATGCCTGCGAAACGCACCCCAGCCCATTCTTATTCTTCTGGTTATTTCAGACTCATGATCCGGATCCGTGGTCACTACCTGCCCTAAGTAGATGTATTCCCTTACCACTTCCAGTGCCTCGCTACCTATCGTAAACTGCTGTTCTCTTCCGAGACTGTTAAACATTACTTTAGTTTTCTGCAGATTAATTTTCAGACCCACCCTTCTGCTTTGCCTCTCCAGGTCAGTGAGCATGCATTGCAATTGGTCTCCTGAGTTACTAAGCAAGGCAATATCATCAGCGAATCGCAAGTTGCTAAAGTATTCTCCATCAACTTTTGTCCCCCATTCTTCCCACTCCAGGTCTCTGAATACCTCCTGTAAACATGCGGTGAATAGCATTGGAGAGATCGTATCTCCCTGTCTGACGCCTTTCTTTATTGGGATTTTGTTGCTTTATTTGTGGAGGTCTACGGTGGCTGTCGAGCTGCTATAGATATCTTCCAGTATTTTTACATATGGCTCATCTACACCCTGATTCCGTAATGCCTCCATGACTGCTGAGGTTTCGACTGAATCAAACGCTTTCTCGTATCAATGAAAGCTATATATAAGGGTTGGTTATATTCTGCACATATTTTTATCGCCTGATTGATAGTGTGAATATGGTCTATTGTTGAGTAGCTTTTACGGAATCCTGCCTGGTCCTTTGGTTGACAGAAGTCTAAGGTGTTCCTGATTCTATTTGCGATTACCTTAGTAAATACTTTGTAGGCGACGGACAGTAAGCTGATCGGTCTATAATTTTTCAAGTCTTTGGCGTCCCCTTTCTTATGGATTAGGATTATGTTAGCGTTCTTCCAAGATTCCGGTACGCTCGAGGTTATGAGGCATTGCGTATACAGGGTGGCCAGTTTCTCTAGAACAATCTGACCACCATCCTTCAACAAATCTGCTGTTACCTGATCCTCCCCAGCTGCCTTCCCGCTTTGCATAGCTCCTAAGGCTTTCTTTACTTCTTCTGGCGTTACCTGCGGGATTTCGAATTCCTCTAGGCTATTTTCTCTTCCACGATCGTCGTGGGTGCCACTGGTACTATATAAATCTCTGTAGAACTCCTCAGCCACTTGAACGATCTCATCCATATTAGTAACGTTATTGCCGGCTTTGTCTCTCAACGGACACATCTGATTCTTGCCTATTCCTAGTTTCTTCTTCACTGTTTTTAAGCTTCCTCCGTTCCTCAGAGCCTGTTCAATTCTATCCATATTATAGTTCCTGATGTCCGCTGTCTTACGCTTGTTGATTAACTTAGAAAGTTCTGCCAGTTCTATTCTAGCTGTAGGGTTAGAGGCTTTAATACATTGGCGTTTCTTGATCAGATCTTTTGTCTCCTGCGATAGCTTGCTGGTTTCCTGTCTAACGGCGTTACCACCGACTTCTATTGCGCACTCCTTAATGATGCCCATGAGATTGTCGTTCATTGCTTCAACACTAAGGTCCTCTTCCTGAGTTAAAGCCGAATACCTGATCTGTAGCTTGATGCGGAGTTCCTCTAGTTTCCCTCTTACCGCTAACTCATTGATTGGCTTCTTGAGTACCAGTTTCTTCCGTTGCCTCCTCAAGTCTAGGCTAATTCGAGTTCTTACCATCCTATGGTCACTGCAGCGTACCTTGCCGAGCACGTCTACATCTTGTATGATGCCAGGGTTCGCGCAGAGTATGAAGTCGATTTCATTTCTAGTCTCACCATTCGGGCTCCTCCACGTCCACTTTTGACTAACCCGCTTGCGGAAAAAGGTATTCATTATCCGCATAATATTCTGTTCTGCAAACTCTACTAATAACTCTCCTCTGCTATTCCTAGAGCCTATGCCATATTCCCCCACTGACTTGTCTCCAGCCTGCTTCTTGCCTACCCTGGCATTGAAGTCGCCCATCAGTATAGTGTATTTTGTTTTGACTTTACCCATCGCCAATTCCACGTCTTCATAAAAGCTGTCGACTTCCTGGTCATCATGACTGCATGTAGGGGCATAGACTTGTACCACCTTCAATTTGTACCTCTTATTAAGTTTCACAACAAGACCTGCCACCCTCTCGTTAATGCTATAGAATTCCTGTATGTTACCAGCTATTTCCTTATTAATCAGGAATCCGACTCCTAGTTCTCGTCTCTCAGCTAAGCCCTGGTAGCACAGTACGTGCCCGCTTTTTAGCACTGTATATGGTTCTTTTGTCCTCCTAACCTCACTGAGCCCTATTATATCCCATTTACTACCCTCTAATTCCTCCAATAACACTGCTAGACTCGCCTCACTAGATAACATTCTAACGTTCAACGTTGCCAGGTTCAGATTCCAATGGCGGCCTGTCCGGAGCCAGGTATTCTTAGCACCCTCTGCAGCGTCACAGATCTGACCGCCGCCGCGGTCAGTTGCTTCGCGGCTGCTGGGGACTGAGGGCCGGGGTTTGATCGTTGTATTCATATGGGAGGTTGTGGCCAAGTACTGCACCAGAGTGGCCAATCCTGCTCTGGTGAGAGAGTGCGTTACCGGTTCTGGTCGCCGGGATCAGGCCGCACTCCAGGCCTGTTTGTGCAATTTTCTCAACACACGGTTTTTTTTGTATTTTCCGGTGGAGATTAGCGCGGCACCGGGATTTGAACCACGGTCCTCTTGCATGGGAGACAGATACTCTACCGTCCCCGCAGTAGTTAAATTAAAAAATTAAATTATGGGGTTTTACGTGACAAAACCACTTTCTGATTATACGGCACGCCGTAGTGGGGGACTCCGGAAATTTCGACCACCTGGGGTTCTTTAACGTGCACCTAATTCTAAGTACACGGGTGTTTTCGCATTTCGCCCCCCATCGAAATGCGGCCGCCGTGGCCGGAATCCGATCCCGCGCCCTCGTGCTCAGCAGTCTAACACCATAGCCACTGAGCAACCACGGCGGGTCCCGCAGGAGTTGTACGCCTCATTTAACCTACAGTGGTGCCCTAATTGATCAGTCAAGGTTGACCAATCTGAGATAGGTTATACCGCACGGATGGCACTCGACTAGAGAACCTGGTCTTTATGCATTCTTTAAAACTGATGGTAGCGCTAAAAAGGAACGGACACACGAAGAAAAGACGACACGACGACGAGGAAACGCTACTGACAACTGGTTTTATTTTTCGCAAGAATTCTATATTTAAAAGAATCACAACACATGCGCACAACCGAACTACACCAGCCTTCTTTATCGCCATATCAAAAAACAATGTCATGCACGCGAAGCGAGATCATCTCGCTTCGCGTGCATGACATTGTTTTTTGATATGGCGATAAAGAAGGCTGGTGTAGTTCGGTTGTGCGCATGTGTTGTGATTCTTTTAAATATAGAATTCTTGCGAAAAATAAAACCAGTTGTCAGTAGCGTTTCCTCGTCGTCGTGTCGTCTTTTCTTCGTGTGTCCGTTCCTTTTTAGCGCTACCATCAGTTTTAAAGAATGCATCACCAACTAGCCCAGCACCAAGTTTTATTGGTATTTATGACTTGCACATGTGTCGTCATACCTAATTGAGGATGTATATGCTTTTTTAAGAGGGTTCCCGTACAGTCATAACATAAAGGAAAATACATTAAAAAGAAAGAAAAAAAATAGAAAAAAGGGGAAAAAAAGGAACATGACAGTTGATTTGAACTCGTGACCCTTGGATGTTGCCCGGAAAGATAGCTCATTCGGTTGGTTCGTCAGGCCCCAGGTTACTTTCAAGCGCCATAGCTCCTGCTCCGAGCCTCATACTTACGTGGAAAGGGACTGATGTTGTCCGCGATGTTGGGAAAAAGGGGGGGGGGGCAAAGATGAGGGGGGAAATATGCGCTCACCGAGAGGGCATCGTCAGCACGAGACCACCACCAGGCACCTTACTGAGATGTGGGGGGGCTTCGCGGCCGGAACGAAGCCTCCCTTCTCCGCCGGCCAAGAGGGGGAAACGCGCTTTCCTATCGCTCAAGGTTGCGCGGACACAATAGTACAGTTCTAGCGTCTAGGAAAAGCTTAAAAAGGTGCGAGGGCGGCACGCATAGCGTGGGGAGCTAGCCGCCAGAATAGCTATCTCAAGGACTGCTGCTGACGAGGGCGAAATACCTTCGTGTAATTATAATAACCCTAATAAGACTACTTTCGAAAGAAAAAAAAATGAAAGGAAACGGCCCAGAAGGCTATACTACGAGAGCTATGACTGATAATTTTCTATATATGTATGTATTCATCTCATCTATGGGATCGCATGCGCGCGTTGTTGCTTTGTCTCTGCGTGTATTAGTGAAGAGAGCCAGTGTAAGGGCGGAGAAGAATCAAGGAAAGGACAGCAAAATTGCAGCGCCGTGGTTTTAAAGCGCACCCGTGGTAGAGAAACGGAAGGCGATATAAGCGTGCGTGGCTATGATACGCACACGATAGCAAAGCAATCAGCACTCGAATATAATTAAAACCCTAATAATAATTGTAAATATTCATCTCATCTATGGGATCTAATGCGCGCGTTGTTGCTTTGTCTCTGCGGGTAGTAGTGAAGAGAGGCCCAATAATGGTGTAACCCAAATATAACAAATTTTGGAAAATCAAAGCAGCCGATGAATATTATGTGCTATTCCAGTAAGAGGTCTGTGCGTTTTTCAAATATGATTACATAAGACCCGATGTTATGATTACAGGCTTCATGCGGTGATTTATTGTTTTATCAGGCAGAACAGAAGTGCTCTTACTGACACTGCTTTGTCGGTCAATGTTCAGCACTATATAAACCGTGCGCAGACGCAGACACGACACGTGAAATGGAGTTAAGCAGGCAAAGACGGCTTCGCTTTAAAACAAATGGACGAAGTACGTGCGGAGTCTTGCCCTAAACTTCATCACTAAATTGAGCAGCGCTGGCAAAGACCGTCAGGTTGCTTAAAAATGGGAGGAAGTGGAACCGCTAGACGTTGAACATGCAGGCCATGGCTGCGGATAGAGCGTTCGAATTCAGACGATGGTTATGACGATGAGGGCGCTGTATATTTCAATGAGGAAGATGACGAGGCCAGATTTAGCCGTGGTATTAGGCCTACGCAAACAAAATTATTTATAGTTGTGTTTATCGCTCACGTCAAGTAGTGGTTCTCACATTTTTCGTGCATATTTTCTAGTGCCTAATCACTTAATCTCAAATAAATTTGTCTCGTTTCCTGGCCGTAAGCGGCCAGGAATTTATGAACTAAGTGGCCTGACAGCCTGTTGAGAGCGGCGAGTGGTCCTGCTCTATCGATACTTCCTGCCTCAACTGGTTCAGGAGGCGTGCTTGCCGAATACCTTTTAAACCTAGCTGCAGCTAATTTCGGTATATATTGACACCTCTCATTTTCTTGGAGAGAAATTCCTTTCACACCCCCGTCCCCCCAAAAAAGTATGATGTCATTTTTACTTTATTTTGTTGTAGGATTCCTGTCTTGAACGTTAACCTTCCGAGGGCTGGACTTCCCCTATGCCCAATCTGTAGAGACAGTTAGCTCACGGATAAGTTCTTTTTCTTATTTTGTTGCCGTATTTATCAATAAGAAAAAAAATCATTTTTTTCAAAGCCAAGTTTAGAGAAACTGCAGTAAATGTTTTTCAATCCGGACATTCTTTTTCTGGTGTCCGCCCTCCTGGATATTGTCATTGGAGTGCTTGCTCAGCCGTGGAGGAATTTTTACTGTTGTTCAAGGCAATTTTCCTGGCAAATATTTAGTATAATACGCTACTTTTCATTCCTTCAATTATTTCCCACAAGTTCTGTTGTTTTTAGCAGTAACTCAAGTTCATTTTCTAATGCCATTCAGCTTGTGTACCATGACCCACAGTGGGCATGTCCCCGCCATCAGTAACGGAAGACCAAACCAAATTGCACCAATCGACGGCGTTATGCTTCATTGACGCTATAGGGTAGGGGCGGGCCCGCTTGGAGCGCCAACAAGCGGTTACGCTATGCAGTTCGAGAGATCGACAAGTTTCAGCCCTGGAAGGAACTAAGGCATGCAGGGTCTCCGCTTTCGTGGTGCGGACCGCTTCTTTCGTAATGAGGGCCCGTATTCACAAAAACGTTCTTACGCTAGAGGTTTTCGCAAGAACTGATGCCAGCCAATCGGGATGACGGACATACTTTTATTCCCCCGCATCCCGTACAACAACTGGCATCGTGAGGTCGATAATCCACAAAAACATGTTTAAGAAACTAAAGCGAATGCCCACAAAGCTCTAGTTTAGAAAACAATTACAGGGCATATGAGAAACGACTGAAAAATTTCATTAGAATTATTAAGCGAGGTCGTTTTTAGACAAAAATCAAGCCAGCGGCAGAGTGACTTGCAAACAACATGGAAAGTTATAAGTACTGCACTAAACACGTGTATTAGAAATAGCGTAGGTTGTATCTCTGTGAATGGCACAATAGCAAGTGACCCTTCTGTAACTGTGGAAATCGTTAATAGTCACTGTGAAACTATGACTTCTAATCTGACCACAACCAAAGTATATAATCCACAATCAGACTCCGAATTGACAACTAGTAGGCGTACTAGTTCCTTCTTTCTTCAACTTACTGACCCACAAGAGGTCTTATAACGTAATTCGCTCCTTAAAAACCAACTCATCTACTAGTTCAGACTCCCTTTCCGTCGTAGAGTTTCTTACAACTACTGGAGGAAACTCTGAGGCTGCGATCCTTCAGCGACCATGGCAGGAATGGATGGTACATGCACCATTCCCTCCATCGGACTATTATAATAATACTTTCTTGATTGTTTATAACGCAGTGCTTTCTTAAAAATGATCACTTTGCAAAGTCACGAGGCCATTTTAACGCCAGAAAGACGAACTTTAGGCAAATCCATGTACTACCCATCATTCCCATGCTGGCTGAACTGCCCTGCTTGCAGCTCCCGCGTAGACGCTAGCGCCACAGTTACCTCTCGTCATTGCACGAGACTGTATGGTTTCCGTGGTCTTGCTAAACTATTGCTCGGTTTGCATATGTGGCCCTTTGTCATATAATTATGACATGTTTCTTTGCAAGGTAAATTGCAAGATTTAAGAATTTCCCAAGTGCATAGGCGGAAAGTTTTCATTTTTCCGGAGGGGCGGGGGGGGGGGGGCTGGGGCTCAACCAGCTTTCCTAACTCCATTATATATATATATATATATATATATATATATATATATATATATATATATATATATATATATATATATATATATATATATATATATATATATATATTAGTTAGGGCATCCTCCATAATTCACTCAGAAACCGAAATGAGGCCAAGGTCTATATATTTCTTAGACTTTCAAGAAACTTCGTGTGACAAGCATTGTTCACTAAAGGGACCACTTTATATGAGAATTTACAAGACCTCATAGTAGAAGGCAATTCAATTTCACAGCCTGTGTCCTCTCCCACCACCAAGAATCTGCCGCCTCTCGGTGGTGTAATCTTCCTTCGCGTAATTGTCGTATACTTCGCTATCACTAATAGTGTTTCGCTTTACCGGCGAAACTGCAGCCTCTCTCTGTCTTTTGTTTTATGTTTCTGCGAGTTCAATTATAAGCGCTCCTGCGCGTGACTGCTGTTGATTCTGATTTCGAGTGGACCCGGCTTGGTCTCATTTCGGGTACTGAGTGAATTATACAGTGTGCCTCAACTTTCATGCACCAAGACTTAAAGATGGAGCAGTTGCGTTACTCGAATAAAACCTAGTGCATATTGTTTCAAGTACAGCGGAGTAGCGGCCAGTAATTCTTCCGTTCCTGAAATTCAATTCGACGATTGAAATTAAGTATGTAATTCGAGAAGAACTGTTGTGTTTTCAGTGACGTAGTAATCGCGTGCAATTTTTTCCGACTGGCAAACAAACCTCACGAAATATGACAAATATCACGCGGCTGCGCTCCCACCCACATTTATAAAGCAATGCCCTCAAATAAGCTAATTGAAAGCAACTGCATTGCCTATCGCAAATCCGAAGAGACAGCGCATCCCCATTGATAATGGTGCGGAAGGAGCACCAACAGCAGGTTTCGCGGCTTTGCAGCTATTCCTCCCTATCTACGTCACACTTATCCGTCTCTCAAGGCCGACTGATCCCATCGGCAACAAAAGCCTATTGATGGCGTGGCCGAAGCGCCACTCTGACCAAGCACGAAACGCGAAAAGAAATGTAATAGACATGGCTTGTTCCAAGTCCCGGCTTTGCTTGCACCGCATCGACAGAGTGCGCGCGCAGCTAATTTTGCGGCGGGAATTAGCTTCGCACCAAAGCCAAATTAAAGTGACGGTTTTATTTTTCATGATAGTGCATAGGTGCCGCAAAAACACAGTGTCGTGGAAAAAAATAAAAGCGAAATAAACAGACTGGGAAGCGACCCACCTGTAGAGAAAAGGCAAAATCGATGCGTTCAAGAAAGCAAATATAGCAGTTCTAAATGAGCCGAAATGACAATCTGGACGCCTGCACAAAAACAAACCAACAAATATGCATCAGATTTCAATGTGCCCTTATTATTTATGAATTCGTAAGCACCGTTGAACATCAGCTGCTGCCAAGAGGAGATGTTCGAATAAGTCTCCTTCTGCAGTTACGCAGTACTGAGTCCACTTTGTCACATCTTTAGCGGCTTTCTTGATGAGCGACTCTGGAATACGACGGTAGGCATATGTTATTCGTGCCTTGAACTAATGTGACGTCCGTCTCGGTCCTGTAAGCACTATCTTTCTCGTAACCTCAAAGAAATCGAGTGGAGAGAGATCAGGTGACCTGGCCGGCCAATTTATAGACCCGTGCCTTCCGACCTGTTGCGCATGAAAAGTCGCATCCAGCCAGTTTCGTGCTTGGCTTCTGCTGTGTGCTGCTGTGACGTCGTTGCTCTCCGTCGCAGCCGAGTGGGCGCGCAGCAGTTTCTCTCCGGCTACATAAATGGGTAGGCCACGCGTCATACGTACTCCCGAGGAGCAGGCAGTTTTCGATCAGCAATGCTGCGAAGAGAACCGTGAACGAGCTCGTATACGCCGTCCCAATGCTGCAGCCCGGGCACGAGAACACGCTCGTGCAGCCGAGCGCAAGCAGCAACTGCGTACCGAGGATCCGGCCTCCTACCAAGCCGTCGTTTAATGAACCGTCGGGAATAACCCAGTGATAAACACCGGGGCCGCACGTTTCAGCTTCGCTGGTTAACCATCTGTACGAAGTGCTAGGCCGGTGATTTTTTTCTTCATTTCCTTCATTTCGTTCCGCCTAACACAGAAGGAGCCTGTTCGAGGGCGCTGCTTTATGATGCGGGTGGCAGCGCAGTCAAGTGGTACTCGCCATATTTCGCAGGGTTTGTTTACTACTCGGAGAAAAAATAGTACGCAATGAGTAAGTCGCTGAATATACCGCCGTTAGATGTCCCTTGGCTGTGCCGACAAATGTCTCATTGACATTTTGATAATTATGATAGTACGTCTCGAGTTAGATAATTAATTACAGTTACCTAATAAATCTCAGTAACGAAAAAATTACTGGCCGCTACTCCACTGTGCTGAAAACAATATGCAGTAGGTTTTCTTTGAGTAAAGCATTGCATTTTTTAAAATTTTGGTGCATGATAGTTCATTGGGGCACCCTGTATATATTTATGACCTCTGCATTTAAGTGGCGATGTTTCCATCCCTAATAAATGTTATAATTTACTGGAAGTAGAAGCGAGGCTGAGACACGTACATATCAATCACATGAATTTCACACGTCGTTGATAAAAGACTCTACCGAAGGGGTCACTAAAGTCTACATGTTTTTTTCAGGGTCAAAAAACCACGCAAAGCATCTTGAAACGAGGTGAGCATACAGCAACATATTCATTCTCTCGGCATAAGCTATCCATACATTTAGAAATAATTGTTAATTGGCTACCTCCTTCTCCTCAAAAATATAATAAACTTTGGTCCTGTGTATTTACTTCAATATATTGTATATGTACATGGTGTTTACAGTGTTAATTTAAACAGTGTTGAAGTGAGAAAATACGGATAAGGCAGCCACCACTGGTAGTTATAATGCGCTTGTTCTCCAACTGTCTGGGTTTGCAGAAATAAAGCAAATTATGAGTTGAAATCCATGCATGTCCGCGCCAACAGTGATGTTGTAAGCTATTAGCGACAATAAAATTTTAAGTGAAAAGGTCGAGGCAAGTCAAATGAAACCTCAAATGATGTGGTTGACAAAACTCTGCAACGACACGTTAGGTGGGGGAGGGGTGGAGGGTAAGCTTCGGCATCGCCGAGGGGGGGGGGGCTGAGCCCTCTCCGGAAAAGTACGGTGGGGGCTCGGGCCCAGGAGCCCCCTCGTATTCGGCGCCTTAGGGTCCGATATCCATATTTTCTCCGTTTTCCAAAATTTTTAAAAGGTACTGTTGACTCATTTGTGTATTGCAAGGACGTACACAAGTCCTTTGCAATGCACAAAATTGATGCAAAAGAGCCATATTGGTATATAAAGAGAAAGTCAACAGAGACTGCCCTACCTAAGACCGTAGAAAAAAACGAAAGCAAACATAGAAAGAAATATTAGCTACTGATTCTTTCATGAACCTATCGAAGGCTCTTGATCTTGTGAATCGTAATATATTACTGAAGAAGTATGAAAAAATATGATATTCTTCGCGAACCCTCAGAGGAATCATCAACAGTACGTAGTCGTAGGCGGCAGCATGGAATGCACACGCCTCAAAATCTCATGCTCTGCCTTGCAGATTGCTGCATGCACCGGAATCTATTGTGTTCTGGACGGTCCATCTTTTTCGAGCCATCTCGGCAGCCTGTCCTATTGGCCGGTCAACGGATACCTCGTCAATGCCTCGTGCGGCGAAGTTGCTTGCTGGAATATGGTGAAGAAATCTGATGACCTCCTTGTCTGCTGGACTGCAAATGCATGCTTTAACTAGCCATTGCACAAACACAAGCGGATGACGTAGTACTTCTGTGGAAACACGCAAGGTGGAGAGAAGTAATTCTCTCCACCTTGCTGACATAAAACACAAGCGGACAAACACAAGCGGACATAACCATCAGGGATTCCAAGACTGCGATACGAGACTCCCCAGAAGCACTACGACTCCTAAATTAGCTGCGAAAAATTCCAGCCAGATGACCGCTTTCTGGCCAGATTTAACACTGCCGTGATGTACGATCAACAAGTACAATGCAAGTGCAGAAAAGGGAAACTGTAGCTGCCACCGTGGTTGGAAAATAAGCGGTGGGAGCGCATGGGACTATCCTAGGCTACCCTGGGCGCATGATGCTGAACAATATTTTGCGTTCGCGCGACAGCGAAATAACAGAGTTCGTAGTTAATATTATTCTATATAACTGAAAATAATAACGGAGTACTATCCGTGATATAACAAAAACATTGTTATAGGCTTGAGAGAAAGTTTATTTATGGTTAAAGTTGTGCTTGCTACGGGGCCTCTAGCGGGGAAATGTGCGCTCACTATGGCTGCCCTGCGGAGTAGACGTGGTTTTCTTGGCGTGGTCGATTTTTTTCGCCCTCTACAGTGATTCACTTGAACCTAAGAATTTCCGGGGCCAACCATAAAGTGTTCTTAGCGCAAGCATCATGGAGGAAGGAAAATACTGGCAAGCATCAGGTAGCTGTTGTTGATGTCAAGGGTCGACCGTCACGGCATCACAGACATTTTGTTACGACGGGCTGTGCAAAAAAGGATTGCCGTAGTCGAATGCGAAAATGCATATGCAAATAAAACTCTGAATAAAATTGGCTATATCTGGCTACAATATTTTTCGCTATTTTTGCGTTTGGCTACATTTGGGATAAAAGTTCTCTAGCTTTGGGCTACGCCGCCTCGTCTGACATGGCAACACTAGCTCGGAGACGTCGGCGCGCGCCGACGAGACGTTCATTGGAGGGATTGGCAGCCGTTTGTGCGTAGGCGCGAGTAAGAGCGGCCGCGAGAGATAAAATTTGGGGGCTTTTGCTCCTTAATTATATGGCTCTGCCTAGGCACTACGGAGGAGGTTCCTTAGCGCGTGTTGTAGACGTTTGCCCTTAGGCTTGCCGGCATTGTGGAGTGGGGTCGAGTTTGTTTACGCTCGGACGCTGGCTGCCGGCGCGGTAAAATAGGTGAAGTAGCGCGCACTGACGCCCTATTTGGTGACCGCTGTGTCGGAGAGACTGTCTCGCACCTGCGGCGCTCGTGCTAAGTCAGTCGTGGCGGATCATAGCTTGTCATAGATAGCTCATAGCTTGTCATAGCTTGTCATAGCTGATCATAGCTTGTCATAGCTGTCATAGCTTGTCATAGCTTGCTGATCATAGATGTACCTTGTCAATAACATCACAGATGTTTCTGTGGGGGCAGTAGTGACCGTAGTAGAGTCCGAACCGCATATATTGGAAATCTAGAAGGCAGAGTGCCTTAGCAACCACGGTTGAACGCAAGTCGTTGAAAGGCCCCCGGTGACGATGACTGACTCAGCAACAGCGCCGAAGGCGCGATAAAGTCTGTTCGACGTACCTTCAGAGGCAGTTCTAGCGGAATGGTATTGCAGAAGTCGCGGGGCTGCTGAAATGCTGAACTTAGCGCCACAAGTTGGCGGATGGATATAATTATATTTATTCAATTTTGTTTCTTGCTAATTGTAACAACGTGTGATTATTTGACATTATTGGCGGCGCCTCCAGGACACCAAAGAAGCAACGGGGACACCAAAGCTAGAACCCGGACTGGTTCGTGGGTTGGGGCTCGCTGAGGCCTGCGCGTGCCAGGGGTGTATAAGATCGGTTCTCCGCTATCGTTGACAGCCAATTTTTTAAGCGAACAGCCCCTGGCACGCTTCGGCCTCCGCGGCCCCAACCCACGGGCCGCCCTGCTTCCAGCTTTGATCCCCCCGCTACCCCTTGGGTGCCCTGGAGATCCTGCGCCACCTGCTTCATTATAACCTCAGGTGCTCTCCTGAGGACTCCGTTTGACGGTTACATGTGCCCACCTGGAGCAGTGCTTGTAAAAAATCCAATCTGTTGTCGCGACAAAAAAAAAGCGACCCCCACTTATACAACACCAGTCAGAACCTTGCCCCTTAAGACCAAGCGATCACCAAATGGGGTGTCCGTGCCCACTGCCTCACCGCGCGGGCAGCCAGCGGCGGAGCGTAAACAATCCTCGACCGCACTCCGCAATGCCGGCATGTCTAGGGGACAAATGCAATCAACACGCGTGAAGAAACCTCCTCCGTAGTGCCTAGGCAGAGTCATATGGGGAATCAGCGCTGGATAGGCGGCGCGTCGAAAAGAGTGTGTTGTACGCCGCCCTGGCGACGAAACGAGGCATATTCCAGCCGCTCGACAGACGACACGTCCGCGGCCATTTGTATGTTTCAGTTTTCGCGCCACTTCAAGTGGACAGTTTTCGTAAAGAAGCTAGCGGCATAAAGTGAAATGACGAAAGAAGCTTTTTAAGCTTTATATATTTTTCACGGTGTGTCGCGGCGAGCACGTGTGTTTCTTTAACGGTTGCGCCGTGTGCCGTTGCCATGCTTGTGTGGCAGCCGGCCTCGCAAATCTAGCAGCTATGGCGCCGGTCGTGCTGCGCTATGGTTTCGGAAGTATTAGTTGGCCTGAAGACATTCCATACTTCTCTGGCTGGACATAAAAAAATTCTGATGTTACTTCGCCACAGCAGTCAATAGAGAAGAAAGCTTTATCGCATCAGCTGACTCGCGCAAGCAAAGGTTTGAGTGCTCCGCTGCTTGATCCGTAACAACCCTGGCTACATTTGTGACCATCCTGGCTACATTTAGCACTGTTTACATAAATTTACCGGATGCATCTCAGCGCCGAGTCCTCATCCGCTTGCGCATTTTTAAAAACACACTGGCGGCTTAGTCGCGCGTGCGCCGGCAGTATGCGCACACAAATCGTATTACAGGACAGCTTCCCTCCCACATAATTCTTGGCAATGAATGGATAATATTTACCTTTCGTATCGTTCGCTTGGTGCGGTGGCATTGGAAGGGGCTTGGCGGTGGTATTGCGAAGGAAAAATGGTTGGTACGTATGCCGGATGGTGCATGCTATTGCTTATTTTATTTCCGATGAAATGCCGACTGCAGATTCTGCTGTTTGGTACTGGCTGCCACGACTGACCGTCTTCACTATCGCATAAACCAAGCACACACGCGAAATTCGATTTAGAAACCAGCCCGTCCCTGCTTGACAGAGCGACAAGACGGGAACTTACTCCGCTCGCCTGACTGCTTGGATCCAACGCCACCTCTGTTCTTGTTCGTAGGGTTTAGATGGAAAGACGCAGAAGGATACATCCTCTCTCATCCCGACGTAGTTGCGGCACTTGTATACGCAACAGTATCGTCGGAGTCCTTTTGTTTTCCTTCGGCTTTCAGTGCACGCAACGCCACTATACCAGTAACAATTTTCGTCCGCGGGAGTGGCTGCATTGTGCACGTTCTGACCGCCAGGGCGCCGCTGCAGGCGTCGTGAAAACTCCAGCGCTGGTTCCCCATATATATTCGAGGAGCAAACGCCTCCAGATTTTCTTCTCACGTCCGCTCTTACTCGCGCCTGCGCACAAACGGTTGGCGATCCCTCAAACGAACGTCTCGTGGCGCGCCGCCGCCGACTGTACTGGCTTCTCCGCCGCCTCCGCCGATGTTTCTTGTCGGCGAGATCGGCGCGCCATTTGAGTAGGATTAAAGATTTCTGTTTTAAATCAGTGCAGCTTCGTTTGACATTTTGTGTAGTCTTTTTTTAATTCTTTTGCCTGCCTGAAGCATAGAGTCATGTCAAGCAGGGAAGCATTGAGCAACACAATACAAACAAAAGTAACCCTGCTCTCCACGCGACTGCGCATGCGTGTCGTCACAAGTCAGCGTAACGTGGGATTCCGAAATTTTCCTTCAAAAGCGTAATATGGCGCAACTAGAAGAAACACCGGCCTCGGAACGCTGGAATCAAGGCTCTAGGGTCGTGGGTAGTGTAGATGCAGGTAGAATCGGCGATATGTCTGATAGCGGCCTCAACGTGAGAGATGGAACTTGTAGCAAGAGAAATTTCTGGCCCCGATGTGTTTAAGATGACGGTTGGAAGTTTTCGCATTATTCCGGCCTTCGCATTCGAAGGAGTTCTTGTAAATTTCTAGAACTAAAAAAAAAATATTTTTTCGTCTCCTGCATGGTGCTGTTTGTTTGTAGGATTCATATAAAAAATTGAATTGAACTGACACTGATAGCTGTTTTGAATTATAGTATAGTTTCGTCGCTCAAGTTCAAAACGAACTCTTTTTTTTCGGACATAATTGTGCATCCGAGCATTCCTGCATCTCCACTAATCCACAATTCGTTAATTCAACCCTGTGATGAGTTAACAAATTGAGCAAATTTGTTTTCTACCGCATCATAACATACCTCAGCTGAAAAAAAAATTGTTCACCTTCGAGGACTCACAAGCCGAGCCACCGGGGCGCCGCGGCTGGGGCTGACAGGGGACCGGATGGTTGGCTACAGGGAGATAACTAATCATTACAGATTGGGGAGGGTGCGTTTTCCTCCCGCACACCCTTCACTTAATAAGCAGCAGGTGGTGGCATGGCGCCTACTTCAAACAAACACATATCCAAATCCGGTGACTTATATTCGTTATTACCCAGACCAATATTCGGCCAATTGTAAGTTTTGTCAAGAAAGGGCGGACCTGGATCACATTATCTGGGCCTGCCCTCGGGCGCCCCAACAGGGCTAAAAAATTCAGGATCGGAAGCAGTGGGAGACCGTGTTGCTCAGCTCGGCCCCCGAAGACCAACTTTTGGCTGTCCAGCAGGCCGAGGATGCCGCTAGAGCTCAAGGGCTTCTGGCCGCCATCTAGGCGGGGTTGGCCCTCCCACCAATCTGCCGGCTATATAAATAAAAGTTATTTCTCTCTCTCTCTCACCTGCTCCAGAAAAAAAATTATTTCGCTTCTTTTTTTCTTCGGGGAAAAATGACGTTGTAAGAAACGTTACATAAGCAAAGGGTGAGTAATAATCAGAACAAGCTATTTCCATTTTTGTCCAGGAAGGTGCGTTATAACATCTTCTGATTGGTTGACAGCTTGAGGGCTGAACCCAACAAAAGTTGGTCATAGAAGAGGTCTTTTTTTTTTACGTAAAACATATCGTATAAACTTATTCTCATTAAGAACAAGGGAATTTAAGCAAGGTTAACATATCTAGAGAGTGTCACGGCGTCGAAGCTGGCTTAGCAATTCTAGACGAATCCACTGACTCTTTGCTCAATGGAAAAATATCTCATTGAAACACAGGCATGGTAAAACAGAAAACAATTGCATCTACGACGCAACAGCAAGGCTCTGCATATTCGTGGAGAAAGGAATGTACAAACACGCTCAACACAGACCCTTTTAGATATGTGTCCAACATTTTTTTTAATATCTCGGCTGATGAGTAAGAGGCTTACAAAAGTTTTGTATTTCTCTCAACACCTCTGTACAGATTCGGGTCTTTCAGTCCTTAGTGTGAAAAGGCCAGAATTTCAACCACTTTAGCAAAGAAGAATGTAGCGGAACGGCTTTTTAAATTTGCAGTTTCGATTTTCACGCCACCGCCGCCGCCGAATAGAAACGACCACCCCGCCACCGCCGGTCGAAACAGACACGGCGCACTCCTCTAACGACAGCTGATTGCGTTTCACCGGCCACTAGCGATGGCAAGGCGCTTATAGCACGCAGAGCTAGTGTGGTATTGCGTTGCTTATAGTTCTGCGCAAAATGCCTCTCTCTCTCTCTTTATCTCTATGACACGCACGGAACGTCTGGCAGTGATACCTGCCAGACTATAGCGCCTGTAACAGCGTTCACGCGCAGGAAAAAGCAGTAATGTTTTTTATACCTATTTTACTCTATCCTGGTTCTCGTGAACGGAGAGAAGTTGCATGCAGCAGTCGATTAAAAAGTTTTGATTGAGCGCTTGCTACATGGTAACAAACTTTGAATGCACATAAAAAAATACACCATTATATCAGCATTAGCTTGCCCTTTTCTTGCGCGTTTGGTGGGCTAATAACCGGTCATGGCTCCGCCGGCTTGAATGACGGCCTCCATTCTTTCTGGCAGAGACCCGTAGAGAGCCTCAACGAAAGCTGTGTCACCTTGAAGACGTTTCCACTCGTCTTGTATAGCTTCCCACAGTTCATCAATTGTCGCCAAGTCCAAGGAGAGCGTGGAAAGGTTAGCGTTCATACGTGCACAAGCATGATCTATTATGGTCATGTCCGCGCACTCCGCGCGCCATTCAAGGCGCATTGCCCCTCGTTCATCTAAAAGACGTGTCGTGGCCTTTGCTGTATGCACAGGAGACAAGTCCTATTGGAATTGATACAGTACCCATCCGGGTGTGGACCATTCAATCCACACGGGGTCATCTCGTGCTCCAGCAATGTGCAATACGCAGCACTCGTAACTCTCCCAGAGAATCTTACAAGGAAACTTCGGCCGGCACGCAAAATAGCCGCCCACACGTTTACTGACGTGCTTCCGCTTGCAGCCACCTCCTTGAGGTTCTGCGGACAGAAGCGTGTGTTCTCCATGCGCCACACTCTTTTCGGCTGGTACCAGTGGCTCGAGAAAGTATATTTGCCGGAGAAGATTACATATTTCCAATCCGCCACCCTTCAGCTGCGATGATCGACAGCGAACTTCAGGCGAGCAGTTTTGTTGGCAGCTGTGAGAAGGTGCTTCTGAGCGGCGATGCGACTTCGAAGTGCGGCTTCCCTTAACCTTCGCCTTACCGAGCTGTCACTATACATTTTGCAGGTCGAGAGTATGTCGGGTTCGAGGATATTTGCCACGCGTTCGCTTGTACCCGCTCATATTGCTCACGATAGTACGTACCATTGTAACTTACTGCCCGTACTACGCTTTCAGTGGTACGAGCATGTCGCGTCTCCCTCTACTTCACGGCCGGTGTAACGTAACGATTATATTCCAATGGTATTCTTTTACGCCTTTCGGCACTTGTTCCAGCGGCACACCACCCACGTTTGTCACTGGGATCGGCGGATGATAAGAAAAGAACCGAATCGAGTGAAAAAAATATTTCCATTACATTGGTCCAGCGCACGCTATAAACGCTGCTTTCTCTCTTCGCTTCTGAAGACATACTTTCTTCAAGTCTGCTGTGTCGGATATTGTTTACTATATTAAAGGGCTCTCGAAACCACAAATAATTTAAAAAAAAGCGTATATATTTTTGCGACCTTGCGGAATCGCGACCCACACTCCAGCGAAGAAGCAAAGAGGTCGTGACGGCTGACAGGATGCCTTGTTGTATACCCTCAGAGCGGTTTCCTGCCAAAGTTGCGCTTCCGGTTCCTGCGGGAATATTTCGAACGCCTCGTGCACCCTGTTCCCTCGCCGCCTTTGCGCGCCACGCATAACCACGGGTGTTGCTTTGACGCTGGAGTCTTTAAACGCGCTACTGTTTACAACTACAGCTGTAAAATTGCCGCTTCTAAACTCAGAAAGAAAAAAAAAACCTTGTAGCGGCAGATTATAAGCGCGGAGAACTTCTTGTATACCTGCAGAACGTATCGAAGAGAAACGTTTAGGCATTTGCTTACAGCAACAATTCGAAAAATTATTTAACTGCTCAAGCATCGTTTTCAAGGTTTCGATGGCCATTCGGGAATTTTCGACGGTGGCCTGAATGCGCCTGCAACTCTGAAACTTCCCGAATACAGTTCTCTGAACGAGTACTTTATTCTTGCAAAGTGTAACCTTAATGTGCTCGGTAGTTCGCAAACGTTTCAGTTACCAAGAAATCATCGAGAAAGGCGCTACTAGCACTAACTTGATAACTACCTATGGCGACCTCAAAACAGATAAAATTTCAAGGTTTCACTAAAATGTTTCTCTTAAGGTTAACTTAGTATTCACCAAGTTTCATACCAATGCCAGCAATAGTTATGAAACGACACTCTCTTAAAAACCACATCTAACGCACTACAAGAAAGGAAACCGAGGGGACCGATTTTTATTAGTCATATCAAAGAAACCAACAAAGACACCAAGGCTAGCATAGGGAAAATTACTTGTACTTATTAATTGAATTAAAGATATGATAGTGGATGAAAAAACAACTGACCCCAAGTGGGATACGAACCTCCGTCTTCGCATTACGCGTGCGATGCTCTTACCTGGGGTGCTATGCAGGATGCGCAGAGTTTCTCGTTCACCCGAGTTTTACCCGAGTTTGCTCGACGGCAGTCAGTGAACGGAGATAGCGCGGAACGCGCCGAAGGTGCAAGCAAAAAAATATGTGGACAAAAAGCCGCGTATGACAACATGAGCGCGCCCTGCGTGGCGCGCTGCTTCCACGTTTCAAGCGCAGAAGGCTGCACAACGAAACGCGCCAGCGCCTCGTATTGTTATCAACGGATTATCGCAACTTAGCGATACCGTGACTGTCCCGCTGTCTGTCTGCACATTTGCCGTGAGCCGCTTGCCACGCCTTTCCCGGGCGCGTCAAGGGCGTGCCTCCTCTTTCGGGTTCCATCTTTCTTTCCTCCATCGAATGCGAATAGGGTACATGCGGCGCATTCTTGCACCTACACTTTCACTCAAACGAATACGTTAAAATACAACAAATAAAATAACGAACATTTTTATTTCTTTGGGTATCTGTTTTTCGTTTCCAACGCTAGAAATTTGTGATGACAAACGGAGATCGAGCAAATTATTAAATTTTGCACTTCTTGCCGCGAGTGGCGACAGTGAGGCGAAAGCTTAGAAGCGGTACATTGAAGCGGGTCGCACGAGGGCGTTCATACGGTGATAAGTCGCCTAGGGGCGCTGCAGTGCTATTCTCAATAAAGTCGGTCATGATCCATGGAGGGTCATGGCCACTCTTTCTCTATTAGGGGAATAGAAACGCAGCGCCGTGGTACGGCTGTTCATTGCAGGCGCTTCACTAGGCTATTAAGGCCCCTGCTTTACCAACTAAAAACGACACAATGACTGTCGCTGCAAAATGGCGGTATGTTATTTTAGACTGCGTAGTGACTCAGTTCAGTGAAAATGTACCAGTTTATCTTTGTGCGCGAAGCCTCTGCGATACATTGCAAAAAGTGCGTGCTTCCCCAGCGACACAATTCATCGCTTGTCATCGCTTGCCCAGTGAAGGTGCCTCTGAGCGCATGTACGCAGTATATGAGTGCGTTGTGCAGTCGAAGGTGCTTGCGGATTACCTCTGCTGGAACCAGCAGCGATCGCAGGTGGATATCGTAACGACACCGCAGCACTCGCATTTTGGCAGGTGAGGGCTCTTGTGTGCAGTTATGAAATCGGATTTCGAACGGAGAGAGGTGTTGGAACCGTTGAGTGCGCAGTGCTTGTGATGAAGAAATGCCATTGCACTGGGTCTAGAAGAGCGAGCGATTCTCGGACGCTGATCGTGTTTACGACGCTGTGGCTCCGTTTCATCACCGATGACAGAGCAGCCATCTCAAACGACTGCTGCAATACGCACTCCTCGGCATCGTCGTCCCCTTCGGCGCATCGACGCCTTGCAAGCAGCTACAGAGACGTGCCGATAATTATTTACTGTGCGCTACGCGCCACAATACAGGCAATAAAACCGTGTTGTGCGGTCATCTCAGCCCGAGAAGATGTATGCATAAGCCAGCGACAGTAAACGCTTTGTTTTTGATAGTGGTGCTCAGTACATCACCGATGACAGTGCGTTGTGCGTGTTTTATGTCGGCGGTCAAGATTGTTGATGCCTCTCAGCTCGACACCGCGTCGCTGTTGCCGGAAGTTAAGTTGGGCGTGGCCCAACTGTAGTGGGTGCGCGCACAAGAGTTACATGCCTCGCGCGGGGCGTGACCCCTGGTTTTGATTGACAGGCGAACTCGTGCTAAACTCGTACATCGCGAAACCCCCTCCGAGTTCAACTCGGGAACATGGCGGCGGCTGCAGCAGCATGTTTCATTGCATCCAGCGGCAGCAAGCGTCAGTATGACCGTCCGGACCCGTTCACCTACATGACCGACGGGGAGTTTCATCGTCATTTTCGCCTGTGGAAGACATCAGTGCGCTGGCTGTGTGACGAGCTAGGCGAAGACTCTCGTCTGTGGAGACAGCGTGGCGGGCTTCATTCGCTCACCGTCGTAGAGCAAGTCATCTGTGCCCTCCGTTTCTACGGGACTGGGAGTTTTCAGGGAAGCGTCGGCGCCGAGCGTTTGATTAGACGCCATCAGACTACTGTTAGCCACTGTGTCAGAGATGTGTCTGACGCGCTTATCGATGCGGCAGTGCGTAAGCTGTGGCTAGTTTTCCAGAATACTGCAGTTGAGCGTGCATATATAAAAGAATGCTTCTTACTTCGTGCGAACATTACGAACGTAGTCGGGTGTGTCGACGGAACGTACATAGGAATTAAGGCGCATTCAATGTCAGCGTTACTGTGATTAACATTGAAGCAATGTTTAGACACGCCATATTGCCAAATTTGTCACTTCTGTGTAGCCGACTTAAATTATGTGTTAGCGACATCTCACATGCGGCTGCTTATGATACTGACTTTTTCGCTAGTTGATGACTTTTTGCCGATTGTTCTACTTGTTTGTCAGGGTGCCTTCCAAATGGCTCACTTTCTTGGGAAAGAGGTTAATTAAGTATAAATAGATAAATGGATATCACAAATTGTGTGAAGTAACCTATGAATCTTAATCTCATAAAGAACTTGGGGTTCTTCATTGGTGAAGTTACTAAGTATGCGCAATGCTGAATTTTGGTCATGCGTAATCTATCGGCCACACTATGAATCAGCGAGGCATTGCACAATTTGTTGCAGCGCGAGATGTGGATGTTGCGCCAAGCCGGTTGTGCCCATGCATTTGTGGCGAAATGAAAATGCATTGAGAATCTTAGTGTGTTTGCTTGCATGCAGAAAATACTTCAGATTGCTTGCTCTGTTCACTGTCGATGCATGTGCCAGAGGTTCAGTGTATTTCTTTTTTTTTGGGGGGGGGTGGCATTATTCTGGATGGATAAATTGTATGTTGTCGTCTCATAATGGGGATCTAATTCTTAAGCAGTAGAACAATGCACATCCAATGCTCTGCATAACTCTCTGTACGTGAAGATGTCATGAACCGCCAAGGCAAAATTACATATCGGGAGAAATGTGGTGCAGATGCCAATGAAAAGTGGGTCTTTAACCCACCATGATAAAAATAAAAATTGCAGAGCAAATAGACCATTTGTACAGCTTTAGAGCAATGATTACACAAAACGTGATATGCGCAAATGAGTAAACGCTTGCCGCAATGCCAAAGTAGGCTGAGCGACATGCAGCTTATATTGGCATTCAACATGTCTCGTAACAGTTATTTTTATTGTAAGCCCTCGCTGTCACACCTTTCCATCCGGCACTCCCTTTACTGAAACGTGGCACTGTCTTTCCATTGGTGTCATGATGATAATGGTAACGGCAGCGGCACGGCTGGTTAATGCTTGCCCCTTTGATTCCTATGTGTTTAGTGGTAAAGAATATGGCACGTGCATACATACACCTGTGCTGCAAAATTTAACATTTGTGTTTTTTTGGAGAGCTAATTTGTGTTGGGAAATTTCAAAGATGTGCACCATTGTGGCCTAATAACTAGAGCATTAGTGAGGTTGAAGACGGTGTATTGGTATAGAAGCTTGAAGTTTAATTGCACAACAATTCGACGGGACACAAAGAAGGGAAATACACACAGCAGAATGCTTTGTTGTGTGTGTTACTCTTCTTTGTGTGCCGTTGAATTGTTGTGCGATCCAACTTCAAATAGAGCATTGGGCTTCTTTGGTGCAGGACCGAGGAAGTGTTAGCTATTCGACAACATGCCAGTTCCTTGCCACACAATTATGGAAGTCGGAAGGTTTGCAAACAAAGCTTTGCTTTCAAATCCACCTGCTCATGTAATACAAGCACTGATTGAAAGAACCATCATACAAAAATAATGGTGAAATCAATAGCCTGTGAAAAGTGTAATTTGTATATAGACACTGTTGACATAATACGTGCCATACCGGCCTCAATATTGTACTGGACAGAGCAGTTTGTTTCCTATGTGAAGCACAACTTCCAATTACATGCTGTGCAGATAACCAAGCTCAGTTTGTTTTAACGTGCTACACAAGATTCAGTGCAATCTGTTTTTGATTCTAAAGAAGTGCCAAACACCACCTCTTTTTCAAGGATGTCATGGGAATATTTGGCGAGACCTTTTTACAGCCCCTCATAATGGAAGTGTGGCCAGCCAGCTTTGCTTGGATGCCTTTATAGATTTCTGCTCCTGATCATTGTGTGCTATCAAGTTGCAAAAGTCTATGCAACTGGTGCAAGGCATTACATGTTTCTACAGTCGGATACAACTTTAGGAGGCTGCGGAATCTGCACTTTAACGCAGGTGAACACAAGCCTGCACCAATGGGCACGCACTCTAGACTGACATCGTGCCGCCGGACAGACTAATACCTGCTCGTTGGAGAGGGACTATTTCTTTAGACGTGGAGGCAATCGGCTGCTGCACTTTGGTCATTTGGGTGGGGCCTCTCCTGTCTTCTGAAGTTTTATCCGACTGTAAAGGATGCTGCTTTTCATACAACACAAAAGGACAAAGTGTACAATTATTTGGCCTATGAAATGGATACATCAGAAGTGTGCTATGCAAGTGCTTAAGATGTGTGAAATATAGTACATGCAGTTATCAGACAATGTTAAAGAATATGTGGTATCGAACATGCAAGTAATGGCACATTTGAATCGGGGAGTGTTGCAGTCATATGCACAGTCTATAGGTGATAGCATTGTTAAGCTCCTGCTGTTTCCTGTCTTCATTGTGAATTACACACACCGTTCATCTTGTGGCTAATCAACACGCACTGTATTCTTGCACATAGAAAGAACAAACAGCACGATGGCGTGTATGCTGCATTAGTGTATTTTTTATTTACATGGTCCAAGATTGGCACAGGTTGTCTTACGTTTTTGCCTATTTTAAGGGACACCAAGTGCATGTTACAAGTCTCCTAATATGCACAGCACAATGTTTACTGCAATAATTTTATTCATGTTCTTGAATAATAAACAAAATATTAAACTGAAAGCTCCTTTATAAGGTGCCTTCTGTGGGCTCGACAGGAGAGCAGTGGGAGCACCGATACTACTGTTGCAGAGCAGCCCTCTGGACCTCTTCCACACTCTCAAGAGCACGTGCCTGGCGCTCGCCTACTGCCACCAGGCGGGTGAGTGCCTCCAGCAGCAGAATGTTTTGCTGCAAAAAAGTGTATTGGAATGAATCAGCCGCATACAACCCATTATTTACAAAGAAAAATGCTCGTTGCACTATTAGTACTAAGTGCCCTTAAATGTGGAAGCCTCTAGTGTAGTATGCATAATAAAACAATGCGTTGGGACAACGTTGCTTTATTTTTCATAACTGGGGTTTTCTTCAGAGCCAATTGTCATGTTGATTAGTGTGCCAGCACCTTCACGAGTCTCTACTGTCAGCACCACAAACCTTTTTTTGTTCGCTACAAAACAAATGCCTCACCCTACAATCCCGTCTTATACGAGCTCATTGCATCCTATGCCTACAAACATCATATTTTTGTCCCACTACACAATTTTCTACCATCCTCGGCTGTAGTTCTCTTCTTCACATCCATTCTGTCATGCTTATGTAATCACCTGTTATGAATCGGCAACAAGTGTTTGAATACGTGCATGGCCTGCCTGCCGATTCCTCTTTTTTTTTCTTAATCTCAACTAGCATATCAGTTGCCACGGTTTACTACGCCACTGTCTTCCTGCCTTAATGCTATCTCCAACAACTTTTGTTACTTCGCTTTCTGCACAGTCCTTGACATCTCAAGTTTCTTTGTTAACCTCCAGGTTTATGTCCCATATTGCATAACCGGTAGCATGCAATGATTCTAAACATTTTTTTCAAGGATATGGGTAACGTGGCGATCACGATTCGGTAATGCCTTCCATGTGCTGTTCAACCCATGAAATTTTCGTATAAGCTCCCTACTTTATATCAGTACCTGCTATTCATATTTCACCTGCATAAAGATACTCTTCCATAAATTTTACGGGCTTAATGTCACTCATAAATTTCTGTTATCTCACCAAGTTAGTGAAGGTTACCTTCATCTTTTCCATATTTTCGCGGGCCCACTTGCATGTAAAAGCACGAACACTCATTGGTTCTCACTGCCTTCTTTAAACTGCTGGACATTCAGTTCGTTACTACGAAAGTGGTTTAATTCGTGCACTCTTATTAGGCTAAATATGAAACAGTAGAAATATACTTATCTGCAGTTTGTCGATGTCTCCTTCACTGTGTTGGTAGCGAGATCCATCGTCGGCACTACTTCCTTGTGGCATTGTAGCTATATAGGATGTCTGCCTTTTGCCCACACTATGTAATGTTCGTGACGCTCGCAGCACGCAGAATGGAGGAACTCAGCGCACTCGCAGAAGCAGCACCGGACAACTTGTTTTTTCAGCACTGCGTCGTGAACAGTAGGTGCGCGTTGCGATCTGTAAAATCGCCGAAGCTATTGGCAGTCTTTCGGGGTGCACGGAAAGATTGCTCACGGAGGAACAGAATTATTCAAGAAATAGTGGTAATCGTCGAGCCTGATCACTACGTCGCGCACTGCAAGCTCGTTGTACGAGTTTGTTTACACTGGGCGCCTCCGATGCTTAGCCGCCATGCTCGCCCGGTGAATGGATGTGATGACGCCACCACATCCTCCTCGTGGTATAATGCGAAGCGTACTAAATTACAAATTAGTCTAATGCACATTCAGTGTGCATGTTCTAAGTTTTAAAATGCTT
The DNA here is from genome assembly GCF_038994185.2 of Dermacentor albipictus. Classification (NCBI taxonomy): domain Eukaryota; kingdom Metazoa; phylum Arthropoda; class Arachnida; order Ixodida; family Ixodidae; genus Dermacentor; species Dermacentor albipictus. The sequence continues at coordinate 104,903,944 of NC_091821.1, read as the reverse complement.
CTAAACCACGTTTAACTAACTAATAATATTGTACTAAATGCGTTTGTTTTATAACTCGCTTGTGCATGTAATGCACTCGGTGGAACGACAAACAAGGGAAAGAAGGCACGACGATGCACCGACGGTATGATAACGTGAGCCCCAGTTTGTCGACCGCCCTGAAGGCAACGCCCAAAGAATGATAGCCAGCCAGAGTGAATCTAGATAAACCAATGAAACTGGAGGCTTGTCGAAAGATAAACTGTGTCTCGGTACCATTCGTGCTTTCATCTTGGGGTGTCGCCAGAGCTCGTGAAGATCCCGAGTTTCGCCAAACTCGGCGCGTCCTGCATAGCACCCCAAGTTAGCTAACGCGGCGCCGTTTCCCCTTCCACTTTCAGGGGTACTTATGTTTATCTACTAGATTAGATTAGATTATGGGGTTTTACGTGCCAAAAGCACTTTCTAATTATGAGGCACGCCGTAGTGGAGGACTCCGGAAATTTTGACCACCTGGGGTTTTTTAACGTGCACCTAAATCTAAGTACACGAGTGTTTTCGCATTTCGCCCCCATCGAAATGCGGCCGCCGTGGCCGGTATTCGATCCCGCGACCTCCTGCTCAGCAGCCCAACACCATCGCCACTGAGCAACCACGGCGGGTATGTTAGTCTACTAGAACTAACTCTAAGATTGTTAGCCAGCGCCACCACTCAAACGCCTTGGTGGTAGTAACACGCAAGTAATATAACATAATTTCCTACAGCACTTCTAGTTAACTCACACACTTTTAAGAACTTCCCACAGACATGCCGAACATTTCCCCGTATTCGCTTAATATTGTGGCACTCTTTTCACTTCATTATTTCATTGTGCCAGCCGCCGTGGTGGGGTAAGGACTTTGGAGTTGCGCTGCTAAACACGAGGTCGCGGGATCAAATTCCGGCCGCTGCGGCCGCATTTCGGAGGGGGCAAAATGCGAGACCACCCGTGTACACCATTCTTTGGGTGCGCGTTAAAGAACCCCAGCCGGTAAAAATGAACCCGGAGTCCCCCACTACGGCGTGCTTCATGATCAGATTCTGGTGTTGGCACTTAATTTAAAATACCGTTGCGCTGCGTCCAGTGGTCCTCCCGACGAGTCGCCGTCGATATTTTTCGCAGATGTTTTCGATAGGAAGTGATTCTGCGCATCTAGTCGCAATGAAAGCTTCGATGTAACAGAGTCCTTAATGGTATAAATATTTTCCAGCTATGTTGCATCTGAGCCAGGCTTCTTGTGCCTAGTTTTCAAGGATATATCATTTTCTCATCTGTAGCACCTTTGTCATTTAGGTGGGTTGCTGTAGATAGGTTAATGTCAAACATATCTATCGACTTCTTCATTTCTCGTTGGCCTACAGCAGAAAAGAAAGTAGGGAGTAAAAGAAAGTAAGGCTCAGAAAACGAACGTTGCCGTAACGCACCCCTAATGAATATCTTAAGGCGTAGGACTTACTGAAGGAAGCAAATGGTAATTTACATAGCTTGCATGCGAGGCGAAACGTGCGGTACTTTATATTCGCATGGATGTGCGTCGCGCGCGCAAGTTAGTGAACGGAGAGAGAGAGAGAGAAAAACTTATTGGTTCTATCAAGGGGTTTAGCGGTGAGCCGTCTTGCGCTTGCTGCCTGGCTTCTCAGCACGGGTGTGCCCCTATTCCAGGGCTCCACTGAGCCTGGCCACTTCGCACGCGTGCTGCACGATTGCCCTTTGGGCGGTGAGCTCGCTGCTGGTGAGCAGGCCCTCCCATTGCTCCGCACTCGGGTTTTTATGTTTATGGAATGTGTAGTTATGCTTACATTCCCATGTTATGTGGTAAAGAGTTGGTATTTCTCCGCACCATGGGCAGGAGTTTCTGTATTGTGTCGGGTACATTTTACTTAGTGTGTGTAGATTATAGAAAGTTCCGGTTTGTAGCCCTCTCCAGTCGGCTGCTTCCTGTTGTGTAAGTAGTGTGTGTGGCGGAGGATATTTGATTCTCTGCCCTCTATAGTAGTTTAATATTTCCGCACACGTCAGCTCCACCGTTGTAGGGTTCTCGAGAGGCTCTATCTGTCCAGCTCGGTATGTGATCTCGCGAACTAGACTGTCTGCTCTCACGTTCCCTTCTATCCCGGTATGGGCCGGTATCCAGAAAAGTTTATGTTTCACTTTATTTCCGAGGGTTCCTGCTCTGAGGAGGATTCGCAGGGCCTCTTTACAGACTCTCCCCTGCATGTAATGCCTGCATGCAGCTTTGGAGTCTGTTAATATGGTTAGTGATCTGTTACTTCGGTAGCCTTCGGTCGCTGCAAGCGCTATGGCGACCTCTTCCCCCTCCGCTACCGTGCAATTCCTTATGGTTGCGCAACTGATTGTCTCTCCCATGTAGTCTACTACAGCCGTAGCTACTCTGTGTGTTCTAGTGTGCTTGTCCCACGGGTATAGCCCTGCATCCGTGTACACCGTGTTTTCCTGTGTTGCCAGGTGGCCTTCCGCGTAATCTGCCCTTGCCTGCCTTCTGGCTGCGTGTAGGTTCGCATCCATGTTGCGTGGAATTGGACTTATTCTGAGGGTTTGTCTGACGTTGTCTGGGATGTCTGCCTCACGATCTATTGCCCCTTTCGTATCGTATCCTAGTCTCTTTAGGAGCATTCTTCCTGTAGCCGACTGCCAAAGTCTCGCTATTTGTGTGTTTAGTTGCGCTTCTGCCAGCTCGCTGAACGTGTTGTGTATTCCTAGCTGTAGTAGCTTGTCGTTTGAAGTATTCCTCAGTAGGTGCAGTGCCGTTTTGTACGCCTTCCTTAGTATGGTTTCTGCTTGTTCTCTTTCTAGCTTGTTCATCAAGTGGTAAGGTAGCGAGTATGTCACTCTGCTGACCACTAAACTTTTAACCAACTTGATCGTAACACTCCAAACACGCAGGAAGGGCGGGAAACGTACAAAGGTTTCGGTAAGCCAATTATTTCAGCAAAAATGGTGCAGCCAATGTGCAGCAGTCTTCCCTACAATCGCTATATATATGGTCAAGGCACGCAATGGAGACTCATCGGTCAAGGCGTTTGAGTGCTGAGCGAGCGGGATACCCGAGCGTGGATACATGTTGACTAAAGAAGCCGCAGAAACAAGGAAGGCTGTGATAATGAATAAATGAGGGACAGGAAGCGAAGCCGTTGAACGTTGAAAACAAAGGCAACAGCACTGCAGTCAAACACACGACGGCATTGGTGATGAGGGCGTGCTGACTTCCTGCATGTTGCTGACGCAAGCAGTTTGCGGTGGCGGTGTTGACAAGCGATGTCCGAGTGGGGTTACCGGCTTTTCCTCGACACGGGACAAAAATGTTTTCAGTTTAAAATCTTATTACTCATCGCAGTTCTGAAGTGCGCACTTCTTGAAAATATTCTACTTCTTAGGCGACCACGCAGAACGGATCAACAGTATTTCAATCCAGGTGTGTATTTAAGACACATGTCTGACGGCAGAAGACCAGCCCAATGCGCCCAGCCAGTTGGAATGCACGTTGACAAGCACTTCAGATGCGCTTTAATTTATTTCAACATTGACCAATAATGCAGGCGCTTTGTCAACAGCTGCTCAGCGCATGTCGCATCAATGTGTGCAAAATGTATCAACGGTAACGCAGTTGATTGGAAAGTGTCAATAGACAGTAGCAAAATTGGTAATGACGTGCTGGGAGGAATGGAGCCTAGGACGCAGTACTCACCAATGGGAAAATACGAAAATGTAGAGAGAGAGAGAGAGAGAGAGAGAGAGAGAGAGAGAGAGAGAGAAACGAAAAAAGCAAACAAAAAAGATCAGTAGCGATTTAGCGGTAAATGCGAGAGAAATGCGTTATAACATTACGTCGACTTCTTTGAGCTCACGGATACATGATTTGAACCGCGTTCACCACATTGCAGTCTTGTTCAGGAGCTCACTTGACACACGTCCTGCCTTTTCCAGTAGCGAAGTGCAGGTGACGGTGGTCCGGAGCATTCCACCGCACAATGAACTATCAAAACGGTGAACATATTACCCATGAGAAACAGCATAATAGAACAGAGACACGTAGACACTTCTGTGGTATCAACACCGGTAAAAGTGCCGGGTAACTGCTGGATGACGCCGGTTCTTTACACAAGAATGAAAAGAAAGCTCGGTGGAGTCTTAGATTTCTTCGCACGCCTTCGTGCAACACTGGACGCAAAAGCTGCCCGCAAGTGGTAGCTGCTGGCCCTCTCGATGCTGTATATCTTCGTTGCATTCGCCAGATCAACCGCTCGCGTCATTGAGAGAAAAGCTACTCCTTTGACGCGGACTTAACTGGAGTTCACTTGGTTATCCCCCCCCTCCCCCCCCCGCTCCTGCCTTTTCCCCAAACTGCTCCATACACTTCAAATCATTCAACGGCCGTGGCATCTCATCATTAACTGTATTTTGTTACTGGGGCGACAAGACACGTTTATCTGCGCGCAGTTGTCGTTGAGCGGTCCCTTACCTATGCCTTACTATACGTCTGTTGTTTGAAGCGGAAAGAGAAAAGCGACCGAGAGCAAAGCGTATTGTGCGCCCATCGTGCTCCCCTTTTTTGTTATATTTTTCCTTTCTTTTATTTCATAAAGAATAACAGAAAAATTTTAATCACCAGAAGTCGGCTCCAAACGTTTCTCTCTTAGTTTTAGCTGATACTTTTGAAACTAGCTGCTTCTTTCTTGCTACCTTTCATTTTTACGCTGTGAGAAGCGTTCAGGTAAAGTAACAGAGGTATATCCTGATATCGCTACATTTGGCGCTTACCTGGTATGCTTTCATCATCGTGGGCGAGAGTAAATTGCCGAACGAGTAGCGATTGCTCATCATCATCATCATCATCATCATCATCATCATCAGCCTGGTTACGCCCACTGCAGGGCAAAGGCCTCTCCCATACTTCTCCAACAACCCCGGTCATGTACTAATTGTGGCCATGCCGTGCCTGCAAACTTCTTAATCTCATCCGCCCACCTAACTTTCTGCCGCCCCCTGCTACGCTTCCCTTCCCTTGGAATCCAGTCCGTAACCCTTAATGACCATCGGTTATCTTCCCTCCTCATTACATGTCCTGCTCATGCCCATTTCTTTTTCTTGATTTCAACTAAGAAGTCATTAACTCGCGTTTGTTCCCTCACCCAATCTGCTCTTTTCTTATCCCTTAACGTTACACCTATCATTCTTCTTTCCATAGCTCGTTGCGTCGTGCTCAATTTGAGTAGAACCCTTTTCGTAAGCCTCCACGTTTCTGCCCCGTAAGTGAGTACTGGTAAGACACAGCTATTATATACTTTTCTCTTGAGGGATAATGGCAACCTGCTGTTCATGATCTGAGAATGCCTGCCAAATGCACCCCAGCCCATTCTTATTCTTCTGATTATTTCCGTCTCATGATCCGGATCAGCCGTCACTACCTGCCCTAAGTAGATGTATTCCCTTACGACTTCCAGTGCCTCGCTGCCTATTGTAAATTGCTGTTCTCTTCCGAGACTGTTAAGCATTACTTTAGTTTTCTGCAAATTAATTTTTAGACCCACTCTTCTGCTTTGCCTCTCCAGGTCAGTGAGCATGCATTGCAATTGGTCTTCTGAGTTACTAAGCAAGGTAATATCATCAGCGAATCGCAAGTTGCTAAGGTATTCTCCATCAACTTTTATCCCCCATTCTTCCCACTCCAGGTCTCTGAATACCTCCTGTAAACATGCGGTGAATGGCATTGGAGAGATCGTATCTCCCTGTCTGACGCCTTTCTTTATTGGGATTTTGTTGCTTTCTTTGTGGAGGACTACGGTGGCTGTCGAGCCGCTATAGATATCTTCCAGTATTTTTACATATGGCTCATCTACACCCTGATTCCGTAATGCCTCCATGACTGCTGAGGTTTCGTGATTGCAGCGGAACGGTAACTCGCAGTGGTGGTTTAGCGGCTATGATGTTGCACTGCTGAGTATAAGGTCGCCGGATCGAATCCCGGCCGCGGCGGCCGCATTTCGATGGAGCAAAATGCAAAAATACCTGTGTTCCGTGCATCGGGAGCACGTTAAAGATCCTGTGGTCGTAAAAATTAATCCGGAGTCCCCCACTACGACGTGCCTCATAATCGATTCATGGTTTCGGCACGTAAAACCCCATAATTCCATTCAACTAAACTGTAGCAGACAACGGCAACGCTAACACCCCAGACCTCCCCAGGCGTACGCCAGCGCGCCCCTTGTTGGCAAACTTGCAGTAGATGTATAGATCTCTGTCGCCCATAACAAGATTTAAGGTGGCAAAATTACATGAAGATTAGCTGAGATTAAAGCCCTAAAATTATATCAGGCGACCTTTTTGTTTTGCTTGTATCCTTTGCAAAAAGCAGAAAGAAAGAAAGAAAGAAAGGAAGAAGGAAGGAACAAACAAACAAACACACAAACAAGGAAATAAATAAATACATAAATAAATCAATAGAAAAGAAGAAGGTCGTTGAAAAATTGCTAGCTTGTATTTTTTTATTGCTGGAATACTTTGAAAGGTGGCATTACTGGAATCGAAATGTGCAGTTAGCCAATTTACAATATGTAGCCAATTATTTTTCAATCTGATTACATAAGAACACATGTTGCCAGTGCAGAGAGAGAGAGAGAGAGAGAGAGAGAGAATAATGCAGAGAAAGGCAGGGAGGTTAACCAGAGGTAGTTCCGGTTGGCTACCCTGTGCAGGGGGAAGGGTTAAGGGGGATAAAAAGATAAACAGAACTGAAGGGGCAGTGCTGAAGTGAAACCGAGAAGTACTCGAAACATTGCAGTTGGCAGGAATCTGAAGACCAGCACCACATTTGAGATATTGGTCCTCACACTTTCAACGAGATACATTGGTATTCCACTTTGTTCTTCCCAGGCGATGCATAAGGCTTTCTTTCTTTCTTTCTTTCTTTCTTTCTTTCTTTCTTTCTTTCTTTCTTTCTTTCTTTCTTTCTTTCTTTCTTTCTTTCTTTCTTTCTTTCTTTCTTTCTTTCTTTCTTTCTTTCTTTCTTTCTTTCTTTCGTTTTTGAAAATGGCACAAGATGCCAGTGCAATGCGCCGGACATTTCCACAACGGATACATCGTAAGGGGGTCTGGTCTCAAGGCTTCGAAGAAATGAACGTGGCTTGAGTCGTGAGTGGCTTCAGCTGCACAATTTGCGACACCTTTAATGGTTTAGCATTCTTAGGGTACTTTACGGACTTTCCGGTGCCAGGTATCTACCTAGATAGCTATCTGTCTGTTCGTATATAACCGTTTTCCCGCCAACCTGGGTCACTGTGTAGTCTACGCTTTAAAGTTTAGAGCATCGGGCTGCTGTGCTTGGGAACAGGGTTCGAAGCCATCCGTCGGACCAATTTGAGTCAATGAGTGTGTGGTAATGTATACACATGTGCCGCTCTTCAACGAAGCTCTTTCCCGCCGCTTGAAGACATCCTAAAAAGCGGAAATGATCAATCTGTCATATTTAGCGACTCCTTGAGCTCTCTTCAAGCTCACGAATCTAGGGTACCATCTAGAAATAATTTACTGAAGAAAATACAGAATCAACGCACCAAATATCACAAGAGAGCTTTAGATGTCCCTTTATGCTGGATTCCTAGTCATGTAGGAATTCCCGGGAATGAAAGAGCAGATTTTATGGCACCCCGTACCAAAGATTTGGAGCTACATGATGTTGGCCTACCTTGGCAAGATTAGAAAGCTACTTTAAGAATAGCAGTTGAGATATACTGGCAGAAAGTGCGGGATCAGCAAAGCATAACGAGCTTCATATTGCATAAAACTTATTTTACGAGAATGGCGGAGTTGTCGCTACAGACAAAGGTTTTACGAGGTTATTTTATGCCGCTTAAGAATTGGTCACACAAGGCTGACTCATAGTTACTTAATAAATAACAAACCACAATCAACATGCCAACGCTGCGGTTAATTTTTAAACGTGCTACACATTTTAATAACATGTCCCGGATTAGAAAAATGGAGGCAAAGATATTTTAAGATTTTTTACGAAAAAAGAATCCCTATTCATCCCATGTTCTTATTGAGCGATGAACCATTCGTGCCATATGAAGATACTTTTAACTTTTTAAAAGCCACAGGAATCCTACAAGAACTGTAGCACCCTTCATGTTTTATATTTTTACTTGGCCATTTACACCATTTTACCGCATTTGAACAAATAAGGTAATCTGAAAAGCATGTGCTTGGTGCATTATAGCCTGCACGGCTCCCGCACCATAAAAATCCCAAATCATCATGATCTTTCCCGCCGACATAGTTCACTGTAGATGCGGGACTGACCGGCATGTACCGCTCTTCAATGATGCTCGTTGACGCCGACTTGAGTCACTGGGTATGTGCCAGTTCGCGTGGGTCGCTCCACAATGAGCGAAAAGACCCTTGAAATTTATCCGATGCTGGGTGGAATCGTACCGAGATCACACGGATTCCTCACATACAGCAACCCGACACTTTAGCAAGCTTCGTCCCAAATGAAGTGCTTATTTGCTGCTTTTCAAAACGTCTTTCACGCCAACGCTTTAGAGAGCTGAGCCATGAATGCACTGGACATGTGCCATTCTTCAAAGAACCCCTCGCGAACTTGGGTCACTGAGTATGTGTCACTGAATGTACGGCAAGCGAGGGCACAATTATCAGCGTTCGCACGCGCCGGTGCACCACGTCTCGTCTCGGAGGTCACGCGCGGACTTCTCGGCAGCTCCATGTTTAGAGAGAAGCGCGGGTGGTGAGCCCGGCTGCCGCATGGCACGTTTCTCAGCATTCGCAGGCACCGGCGCGCCACGCATTTCGGTGGCCACGCACAGGCTTCGCGGCGGCGCCGCTAGATGGCGCCAAGTGTTTTTAAGGCACCACTGGCCTCCTTGAAGCCCTTGGGTTCAGAGGGAGCAGTGGTAAAGCAAACATGTCCGCAATAGACATTAGTAAGAGGCGACTGGAGGATTGGTGGAAGAAAAGTAGGGAAACGACAAAAGACGCAGACGTACAAAAGCACAGTTCGCAATAGGGGATCAGAAAATTTGGGCGTGGTAGTTCATAGTGTTTTTTTGTGTCTTTTTTCATTGTTTAAACTAGGTAGAATATTAGGCAGTATAGTAGCAAGAGCTTGGTGGCGCAACCCACCGCCCCGTTCCAAAGGGGACGCTCATAACATCCATCCATCCATCCATCCATCCATCCATCCATCCATCCATCCATCCATCCATCCATCCATCCATCCATCCATCCATCCATCCATCCATCCATCCATCCATCCATCCATCCATCCATCCATCCATCCATCCATCCAAACGCTAAAGAGGAGTGCCGCTGCAGTGCAAACTCGTTTCGACGATGACAGTACGTTGTGTCGCTGTATTGATTCAATGCTAAACGCAGTACCGTACAGTCATCGCGACATGGGTTCTGCCAACTTTATAAATAAATTAACTAGCTAGAAATTTGTTCGCAGTACTATGTGAATTATTTAGTTGTATACTATAGTTTGAAGGGCGAGTAATTAACGCATTTCAGCGGAAGAAATGACACTGCGCTATCTGTAACCAGCAATCTTCAAACACACACGCGCTTGCATGCACGCAGAGGCATATTAATGATTCCGATTGAAACGACACTGCTGGTCAGCTTTGTGAAGATCGTTTAATATTAAATTTGGAATTTCAAGCGTACACGGATGTTAAAAAAGAATATGTTGCTTTCCTTTTTTTCTGACCGAGTATGAGTCGCCGGCGTCTCTACGTGTAAAATATCGCAGTCGCGGCAGTTTTGCGCGCCTGCGCTTGATGATCGCATTAAATAATCAGACAGCATTTTCATTCATCTTGCGAGGCGCCCTAGTGGTTATTCGGCGCAGCAGCTTCGCTGGCGCTTGCAATCCTGTGTACCTGTCTTGGAGCTTCCGAAAATTTTGTGCTGGCGGCGACAGCGGAATAAAGACCGTATTTCGTGGCTCCAGCGGCACTGCGTTGTGCGGCCAAGTTCGCGCATACACAGTGTGCGTGACGAATAGCGCGCGGCGCACGAGCCACGAAATTTGGTCACTTGGTCCCACTTTGAAAGCGCGACGTTTTTTTTTTTTCTCCTCTGCCTGTGTTCTCGCCCGGCAGCTTCGTGTAGCAGTGGCGTGTAATGAGCCGCGGTGCTGCGTCTTCGGCTCAATGCCGCTTTCGTCGCGCGCTGAGCATCGCGACGTGGTCGGCTCGAGCGCGCCCGCGAGACATGCGGTTGCACGCAGCGAGAGCGGCGTCGTTAAGTGCAGCGCCGACTTTAACGACTGGCGCGCGCGCGTGAGGCTTCCGATGAGTTTCCGATTACTTTGGCATCGCGCCCGAGCAGTTCAGGCGTACTTGGGCAACAGGTGGCGCCGAGCGACCGCTAAATTAAGCTTGGCCAATTTTTAGAGACTGCGTAGATGAATGCTGTTTCTCCTAATTATGCTACGTGTCTGTTAATTATGTACTGTGTCTTACGTTGCGGCCAGCGCGGCCAGCGTGCAAATGGACGGAATTTGTTTATTCGCGCGTGTGCAGTTGGGCCGCTGGCACGGCAGCGGCACTAATGATTTCTCGTTAGGCCCATCCAGCGAGTGTTCAGCTCCGAAGCGCGTATTGCGCGAGGCGCAATGTCGGTTGCCTGTCGACTGGAAACAACGCCCACCGCGGTCTTCTTCTGCAAGAATGCTCGGCTTGATCAGAACGCGCGGGCGCGCCGTGTTTTGCATTCTAGTTGTCTCCGCGGGATAGCGAGCGTTCTCGCGCGCGCCAGCGGTCTGTGGCGCGTTCCACGGTCGCGTGAATCTTTTCGCGCACGCCAAAAAAGAAGAGAGAGACATGAAAGAAAAAAAATAACCAGGACCGCACACCATGATGCAGATGCGTGTGTAGCGAGCGTAGTCCACGTTTGAGGCTTGATATTTTCTGCACCTGCAGGCATTTCGGTATACGAGAGTTTGCAGACGATGCAAACTGTTATGCTGCGTAATGTCCTAGGTATTCCGTTTCGTCCGAATGCGTTTACCTGGTGCAGAAACTAGTGTTGACAAGTTCTGTAGGGCTGCTTGCGCACCGCTGGCTATGAAAATCATGAAAGTCCTTTATTTTTCTTCACTTTTTTCGGGAACAAGCCTGTCTGCAATTTTTTTTTTCGGAACTGAAGGTTGTATGTTCGTAACTAGAAGCTTGAAATTGAGGAGGCACCGCACACATAAACACGAGACGCACGAAAAAGAACGAGAAGAGAAAGCAGAAGGAAAAAGGATAGTAACAAGGACAGTACATGTAGCCAACGTGGTAAGAAAAATACAATTATCTGTAGTTTTTGTCGAGTTTCAACAGCTCTGGCCTGATTACCTTCAGGCTTCGTTTGTGAAGTCACAACAGAACTGGCAACTTCGCAAGTGGCTTGGTAACATTCGGTGAGGTAATCACGGGCTTCGAGAAATATATTTTTGTACTATGCTTTATAGATATACCCTGCACCAGCAAGAGGACGTGCTGCGACTCTTTCAATAATCTTACCAGTGTCGCCGACGCCAGTCGATAGGGTTGCGCAAAAAAAAATATATATATAAAAGAATGAGACGACCATCCAAATGCCAAGAGGCGCTTGTATGAGTGCTTAACGCTGAGATTTTCCCAGTACAAAAGCCACGCTTGGTGATGCTCGTGCTCCCGTGTTCAAGCGCACCCCTTGCCTCGCGCGTTCCGAAGCGTCATCGGGAATCAGGGCCCGCATTCACAAAAAGCTCTCACGCCGTAATTATTATTAAGGGCAAATTCCAGCCATTCCTGATGCTGGACATATTATTAGCTTAGACGGGCGGTCAATGGCTAGAGTGCTTACGAATGAATAGTTTCGTGAATACGGGCCGAGAAGCGCATCCCTCCATTTTTACTTCCACCGCTCGCTAGGCTGTGTGTTCTGACGCTACTGTCGAAATACTTAGCGCAAGGTGTCTATACCTCTGCTACCGTGCGAGTTACTAAAGCTGGGATAGAGTAACGATTTTCTTCCAATTATTTCCTTTTGACGCTTGGTCAGTGCACCGAGCGACGCTCCGCCTTTGTTATCACCAGGATCGGTTGGATCAGGGGCGTAGCCGGGGAGCAAAGGGGGGGGGGGACACCGGGCACGCACAATGTTTGCAGGCTTAATTTAAATCACTTCTTGAATTTCTAAAGTTATAATAATAATAATATTTGGGGTTTTACGTGCCAAAACTACTTTCTGATTATGAGGCACGCCGTAGTGGAGGACTCCGGAAATTTTGACCACCTGGGGTTCTTTAAAGTGCACCTAAATCTAAGCACACGGGTGTTTTCGCATTTCGCCTCCATCGAAATGCGGCCGTCGTGGCCGGGATTCGATCCCGCGACCTCGTGCTCAGCAGCCCAACACCATAGCCACTGAGCAACCATGGCGGGTTCTAAAGTTATAGGCTATACACACTGCATGATGCAGCGTGGAGAGCAACCACCACCCCTAGCCATTTATTTCGGAAGTAAAACGTTAAACAAATTGCAAACGTAGACTATAGTTGCACTGAATCCATCAAAATTTATTGGAAGCTGGCTCCCGAGCACGTTCTGCGCCCACGCCCATCAACACTCGTGCTTAATTTAATTTCAAGCAGAAGTATGCGCAAGCTCAGTTGAGCGTTGCTGGTGATCAGAATGTTCTCAACAATCTTCTTGTGCTGGCGGCATGCCTCCACACACGGGTTAGAAAGAGTTCTAGTGAGATGCCTGATCACTAGCCTGCACCGGCAACCTCACTTTGAAGACCGTGTGAGTACAAGCAACAATGTGATTGAAGTGGTCTTCACATGCCTTCAGAACTTTAATTACTTCTTCGCTTGTGTAATAAAGATCGTTGCCTTCGCGAAAATATTCTTCCAGGATCGACAGGTAGGCTTGCTCGCCAAAAGTGCAGCTCTGCATAGCATACACTGATTTATTATCTACCGGATCCTTTTCGAAGGAGGCCTGCAGGAGAAGGAAAACTCTGAATGAAAACACTGTTGGCACAGCATTTGGCGACCAACAACAACAACAACAACGACGACGACGACGACGAGAGTTTGGCGTCAGCTTTTTCCAGCCATTCTCTCGACTTTGCTCGAAGCTGGATTCTTCAAGTGAGCCTGCAGGTTTACAAAAAAGCGACCCATGTTAATATGCGACGAATACAAAGACCACAAGCTCACTGTGATTCACTGTGGTATGTACCATATAATTAACGTTTTGACGTGCTTTTGAGCGCTAATTAATTATCCTATATATTTTTTATTCATGTAATCATCCTTATTCACCCCCGTCCCATACCCTTGTATGCCCTGAGGCATTTACCTTCGCACTAAAAAAAATAAATAGATTATCCTATATTACCGCTAATTGAAATACCTGCAGTGCATTGAAAACAGTGCTCGGTGGTGTCGGATTACGCGTGCGTGCTTGTCAGGCTTTGTTTGTAGTGATTAGCACTCATCCATGGAAATCCACGAGCACTGCAGAGTAAGACTGGTTGTGGCTGCAGTGCAGTTTGCCAATAATTACCTTCGATTTCATATTTTACAGGGAACCTGTTATCGTAAATAAACGCTCGAAAAATAAGTTGACACCCCCAAGAGTAAACGAAACACACGTAAAAACGAACGCGTGTACAGCAACGTATAAGCACAAGCCGAAACCTATAATAACAACCAAATTTCTCAGCGAGTTAAATTATGGGGTTTTACGTGCCAAAACCACTTTCTGATTATGAGGCACGCCGTAGTGGAGGACTTCGGAAATTTCGACCACCTGGGGTTCTTTAACGTGCACCTAAGTCTATGTACACGGGTGTTTTCGCATTTCGCCTCCATCAAAATGCGGTCGCCGTGGCCGAGATTTCATCCCGCGCTCAGCGAGTTGGAAATTGCGGTTAATCTGGGAGCGATAAATGTAGTTGGATGGGGGCAAGGTTACGAGTGCGACGCAAATTACCCGCGTTGTGAGAAATTGCGTCAGTTTCGTTAATTGCAGTCTTGCTCGGATCCATTTCGCGACTTCATAGAATGGTCGCGAGAGAACAACTAGATTAGCAGGAAAGCTCCTACGAATAGGGAGCATGCCTTGGATAACATGCTGATGAAATTGGAATTTTGTAGTGCAAGCTTCCCTCAGAATATCAATGCTTTACCACAACACTTGACGCGCAAAGGAACTAAAGGGTGTATTGGTTTGATAACTTTTCAAAAGGGGGTTTGCAAGTGTATATCCAGGCTAACAGCATCGCTGAAACTTGGATTTGATTCCGCAAGGTTGCACAAGTCCGACAATTATTCCCAATGTCGCAGTGTCAACACGCGCTGTTTTCTTGAATTTTTGTTCGTCGTTACAAACCACTTAACAGAAAGCAAAACACGCTGTACTCACATTGCACACACACGAGGCGTTTGTAGGCTGCCACTTGGCCCATTTAATAGTCACCATCCATAGAAGCGTTATTCTTTTACCTTTGGGGCACCACAGTCACACTAGGTGCTCGTAGTGTTTTCCTTCTGTTTGAACACAAAGGAGGAAACAATTCTTCATTTCGTCGGCAAAACACTACAGCATGCCCGGCAGAATGCTCCGGAGAGATGTCTTCACATGCCGCTTTAGATTGTCGATGCTGGCAGTTTAGGATTCCAAAAATTTATTTTTTATATACCACTTCCACCACCATTTCGAATCTGGTTATTTCCACGCCATCCTATCAACTGGTCTGAAAAGTTTTGCTTAATGAACAGCCAAGCCTTAAACGCTGGGCTGCGATAGAAACTGGGGAATGGGGGAAAATGTCGAGAGAACTTGTGATTGCAGTGGAATATGCTCTACGTCCCAAGAACGTTTGATCGAGTATTGTGATTTGATCGAGTATTTGATCGAGTGTGTGTGTGTGTGTGTGTGTGTGTGTGTGTGTGTGAAGAGAGAGAGCTGAAGGAGAAGAGGGGTGACTGGCATTTGAGTAAAGACTGACTTGCTGGCAATTCCTCCTAGGGTAAGTTCTAGTAGATGTGGATGGGGAAACGGCGCCGCGGTAGCTCAAATGGTAAGATCATCGCACGCGCAATTCGAAGACGTTGGTTCGTGTCCTACCAGTGGCCAGTTGTTTATTTTCGTCTACTTTCATTTCCATGTATTTCATTCTTTAATTCACTAAAGAATTACAAGTAATTTCCCCTATGCTATCCTTGGTGTCATTGTTTGTTGACTTCTTGTTATATATATATATAAGGTCCTAAAAGGCCCCTCCTTCTAGGTCCTTTCCATCCCCGATCCCCTTCCCTATGCAGAGTACCATGTAGGCGCCGACTTATACCTGCAGAATTTTCTGCATTTCAATAAAGAGCTTTCTGGCTCACTCTATTTTTGACAACAAGCCCTTCAATACACACTCCGTGCATTTGCCTGTGATGAAAGTTCCATCGCTAAAGCAGGGTCTAAAAACGCGACCTTGACAAATGCCGCGTCACAGCTTTACTGACCACCCTACTTCATGCTTATGTTTGAAGGCAATGTAGGTTGTTGATACATTAACAATGCGCATTGCGTAATTTAACATTGCAGTTCCTACAAAACTGTGCCTCATCAGTTCAAATAACATTTTGTAAACACTACCGGATTAGGGCAACACTAAATTAGCCACAAATTTGCAAAAGTGTTGGCCATCTTGGAGAGAGAAAGAGAAAAACTTTATTGGTCTATCAAGGGGTTTAGCGGCGAGCCGTCTTGCGCTTGCTGCCTGGCTTCTCAGCACGGGTGTGCCCCTATTCCAGGGCTCCACTGAGCCTGGCCACTTCGCACGCGTGCTGCACGATTGCCCTTTGGGCGGTGAGCTCGCTGCTGGTGAGCAGGCCCTCCCATTGCTCCGCACTCGGGTTTTTATGTTTATGGAATGTGTAGTTATGCTTACATTCCCATGTTATGTGGTAAAGAGTTGGTATTTCTCCGCACCATGGGCAGGAGTTTCAGTATTGTGTCGGGTACATTTTACTTAGTATGTGTAGATTATAGAAAGTTCCGGTTTGTAGCCTTCTCCAGTCGGCTGCTTCCTGTTGTGTAAGTAGTGTGTGTGGCGGAGGATACTTGATTCTCTGCCCTCTATAGTAGTTTAATATTTCCGCACACGTCGGCTCCACTGTTGTAGGGTTCTCGAGAGGCTCTATCTGTCCAGCTCGGTATGCCATCTTGGAAGTCACTTGCTCTCAGTTCTTCATGCAGGCATAGATTGTATGGCTGACACCTGTGCCTATAAAGAGCGGAAGTTTCGCGTTTTCCGGGGCCCCTTGCGATGTGTCTTTCGCTTTCTTGGGGATTATTGCCTCCAAACGCTAGAACATCAATGTCACTTTCGTCGCTTTCGTTGGTAGGACGCTTTCTTTTCTGGACTTGCACAGACCAGATGGAGCGAAAGCGGTTGCAGGCACTTGAACGTTGCACGCACCGGCACACGGCGATCTCGGGCGGAATCTTATAGCGGTTCGGAAAGTGAACCGTTCACTTCGCCGCTTACATCACTAAACGGGCCACACCCAAGCCGGAGGTGGAAGGGGAGGACGCGACCAATAGACGAGAGGGTGCCGCCTCTGAAGTGTAGGTCATCAAATGACGAGTTAATCGACTAACTGCAGAATGATTCAGCTTGCTAATTAAATATAGAATGCAAATGAAATATTATCTGGCAAGTTATAAAGTATGAACAGGCGGTGCCGGGCGTTTACGCAATGCTTAAGGTAATTTATTAAAGGATCTGACAACCAATTTTCATGGTACCCATTTTTTTAGTGCAATGGAAAGATTACCGGTCAGAGTGTTTAATCATGAAATGCTAAGGCGGGAAATGCCACTGAACATTTTTTTATCACAATTTTTCGATCTGCAGTGATGATGTAATCGTTCACTAGAAGCATGTTGAAAACGCTGATAGGTGAGCGCGATAGCGATTATACGCCGGCATTAGTTGGAGGCAGACGACAAGCGTGGCCGTGCTGCAACAAACCGTAATTTTGTTGATCAAGTCAATGTTCCTGCGATTCATGTTTTCCGAATTGGTAAATGATTTCTGCGATAATAGCTACGTGTTTTCGTGGTTTCCTGTCCAACTGCTTTGGTATATAACCAGTCAATACGAAACCAATCTGATCGAAAACGAAACAACGCATTTACACGTGATACGTAGTTCAGCGTGTTGTCGTAGCCACGCGTGCGTTTTTGATTTCCGAGGCATAGAATAATGCGGGAGTGTCTGATAATATCCAAATTGCAATTTTAAGTAATAATTATGATGTACTGAATAACAGTCGACTTAAGTACAGTAATCTTATAGATTACATCCGAAGTACCAAGATCTCGCCACTTACTAGTTTTGAGACTTTCTTTGCCAATTTAAAATTATAATTCCTACTCAAATCGCGAACAGCGTGCTGGATTCTTATCACTATAAATCATAGTCATTTCATTTCCATCAATGTCTCACAACGCATTCTGGCCAGCTGTCAGTCCCTTTAATGTCATTCTTTTTCATTCTCAGCCGACAGGTGATATCGCAAGCGCAAATGAGCTGGCAGAGCGCAGCGCTATGTCGTCTGCTGCCAGGAGCTTGAACGATGCACGCACCAGAAATGCACTGCCAGCACTTCCTAAGTAGCGAGCGCAACAAAACCGGGAATCGGTTCTTATAGGGTCACCTTTAATTACCAGCCGACTATATCAATTATCCTTCTTTTTTCGCCCTTTGTCATCGGCTCGGACATGACTCGCTCGCCGCCGCGCTGCCGCTATCGCTGCGATCTGCCTCACGGCGCGTCGCGTTATAGAAGCAATGGAACTTGAAATCGAACATTACGATATACGGGCCCTGTATTACCTGCGTGAAGTACAATCGAATAGCGTGGCGCTGACGATGTGCGCTGTGCCGTGTAATTGAGGCCGAATTTGCGGCACTCCTGAACTAGAGCTTTTAGGGCTGCCAAATAAGAGATCTCCACGATATCGTTCCGTCCTGGCGCACAGTTTTATCAGCCGCACGAAGGGAGCACTAGAGCATCCTAGGTTGAACCCTTCTGACTGACGAATGGCGATCTGCGAGGTATTCACGCTGGCGATAGCACAGGGAATTTGATCTCACCATGCAAATATTTCCTTGGCATTGGCTTTGACAGCGGAGATCACGGAAAAGCTGACCCAGCCCTTATACCAACCAAAACAGTAATTGCTAGAGAAACTTCGTGGACAGTGCCGGAAACAGAGATCTAGGCCACTCCGATTGATACTTCGGTTCCGACAGACCTGCATGCCGATGGCGACGAACCGCAGCGCGCAATTCCTTCCTATGCGTGGAATGACCACTGGTACGCTTGCACTCGAGTCTCCTCTAGTTCGTAGCGTAGCCTGCAAAAGGTATGCTTAGAAAGCCGGCAGGGGCGGTGCAAATAATTTTTGCGTCATCTCTTCGAATGCGTATCGAACTTCCAGCCGTGGTCGACACCGAAGGAGCAACGCCAATCGGACGACAAGGGCAAGCGGTAGCCTTCGGCGCAACGAACGCCCGCACGCGCGACGCCCGCGTGTCTCCGAGGTGGCGCAACCGGCGCGCGTGGCCAGGCTCGCAAGCCAACAGCCAAGCCACAGCAACGGAACCCAAAGTGGACTGCCTCTTTGCCCGTTCTGCTTTTAGCCATCGATGGGTTCACTTTGAAAATGTCTGACAGATACGTGACGCAATCATAGTCTGCGGTGCCACCTCGCTGTCTCTGACGGCCTCTGACGCAAGCAAAGTTTTGACCAATCACGACTGGCCAGGTGACTGGTTCACCTTGCGAACCGTTATAAGATTACGCCCCAGGATGTTTGGCCGCACACAGCTAGGAGCGAAGCTACATCTGCATCCTCTCGAGCTCTTGCGTAGGCGATCACGATGTCCACCTTTTAAATTATTATTTTTAAATTATGGGGTTTTACGTGCCAAAACCACTTTCTGATTATGAGGCACGCCGTAGTGGAGGACTCCCGAAATTTTGACCACCTGGGGTTCTTTAACGTGCACCTAAATCTAAGCACACGGGTGTTTTCGCATTTCGCCCCCATCGAAATGCGGCCGCCGTGGCCGGGTGCTACCCGTCCAAACACGACCTGTCCAGTTACCCTGGTAGGCGGGAAAATGGTTAGATACAAACATAGATAGATAGATAGATAGATAGATAGATAGATAGATAGATAGATAGATAGATAGATAGATAGATAGATAGATAGATAGATAGATAGATAGATAGATAGATAGATAGATAGCCCCGGAAAAGTGCGTGAAGTACCCAAAGAATGCGAACGCATGAAATCGCGTCATGTGGAAACCAAGCTCCTCTCTCGTGCTTTCTTCTGGGCACGCTGCGCCATCTATAGGGGCACTGCGGTGGAGTCCACGCGTGGCCTGAGAGAAATGAGACGCGCGGCGGGCCGGTGCCTGCGAACTCTGTGAATTGTTCCCTCACTTGCCGCACAAAGTGACACACGCGCAGTGATCCAAGCTGGCAAGAGGTTCATTGAACAGGGGCACATACCAAGTGCATTCATGGCGCAGCTAGCTAAAACATTGGCGTGAAAGGCGTTCATTGAAAAGTGACACATATACAGGGCATTTGTGGCGCAGCCTACTAATCGTCGGATTGCTCTCCTTGAGAAACCCTTGTGACGTGGGTGTGACCTGTTACCTGGGTACATTCCCAGTGGCAAGTACCTATTTACCCAAGTTTGCGTGAAAGATGGTAGTCGAAGAGCGGCACACACTTACTGGCACGTGCACAGTGACAGGAGTTGGCATCGAAGAGGTTCATTGGAGACCCGCACAGACCGAATTGCGCAGAAGCAATACTCCAGGTCGGTGTCGAAGAGTTTCTTCGAAAAGCGACACTCACCCAGTCCTGCGCCTACAGGGACCCATGTCTGCGGGAAAGAGGTTCATTGAAGGACGGCACGTATGTACACATTGCCGCATACTGAGTGATCCAAGTTGGTCCAATTAGTTTCGAACCTTGTTACTTCCGCACAGCAGTCCGATGCACTATCCATTCGACCATGGCCTACCCATTGGCCCAGGTAGGCGGAAGAACGGTTAGATACAAACATACATAGACAGATGGAAGCATAGATAGATCACCCACGAAAAGGGCGTGAAGTACCAAAAGAATGTTAATGCAGCAATAACAATTTGACAAAGCCCATCTCAGGATGACTGTCGACGCTAATGCGTTCCTAATGCGATGGTACTGCGGTAAGGATGCTGCGCAATGCGCGCCTGATGGAAAGCAGAGATGGGATGCATGCCGATATCTTCGACAGTTCCTTAGCAGAAAATATCCGCAGCAGTAAGCAGCAAGACAGTTCTTTGACGTTGCAGATGTCGGTCGTCGCGGAGTGAGATAGAGATGTCTCGGCCTTTCTTTTTCTTCTTTCAAATATTGCAGGTTGTATAGTGAACGCGGTACGCGGTATTAAAGGTACACGGTATGAGATACGCAGTATTAAATTAGCAATAGCAGTAGCGGAAGTGGACCTTCAGTCCATGGTACCGCCAGGAATGCTCGTCCATGGGTTCATTGATGAAGGCGGCCAGGTACTGCAGATCCTTCAGAGGCATGACGAGAGTCAACCGAGGAGCAGTAGAGGTGGGCCGTAGATTGGTATATGTCGAGAGGAGAACGTAGGAACGAAGGCAGGACCACGTAAGAGGTTATAGAGAACACAGCGATCGGTGGATCGGAGTATCGAAGGCGTAACGTGAAGAGACAAGAAGGCGACAATATGGATTAGAGGCAAAATGCGCGTGTATGATATTTTTGTTGAGAGCAGGAAGAACAAGTGACGTTGGGCAGGGCAAGTAATGCGTATAGCGGGGAATCGGTGATCCATTGGAGTAATAGAATGGATGTCAAATTAGGTGAAGCGCAGTCTAGGGCAGCAGGGTAGGCTGAGATGAAGATATATGCAGGAACAGGGTGGAATCGGATGGCGTGGGAGAGGTCTTCGTCTTGCTGCGGACAACAAAATAGGCGCGCGATGATCATGATTGAGATATAAAAAACAAAACAAAGGTGGCTTCTCCACGTGCCATGCTAACGACGTGCACTAACTCTAATTTGCTTAGTTGTGCTTCGGTGATTTCTGAAGCCTAGTACATGATAGCTGCGAAACCCTGTAAGTGCCACTTCATCGAAGCCGAGGAGCGAAATGAATCCCGTTTTTCTTTTTACTTTTGGTGGCGCTTCTTGGCTTTGCATTAAGTTTCTGTCGCTGCTATAAATTACTAAGTGCATGAGTGTGGTGAGATCAATGCTTTGCCCTGGTCCAATACTTTTGTTCTGTTACCTCTACTGCGAAAGACTAACTAAGGCGTACTCCGACGATGGGTGTTAATGCGCAAAGCCCTAGCATCGCGTTTAGGTCTCATGCTAGGCGACATGACGTCTCACAGCGGCTTATATAACTACGTAGCTCAGCAAAACGATCACTTCGGACACACACACACACACACACACACACACACACACACACACACACACACACACACACATATATATATATATATATATATATATATATATATATATATATATATATATATATATATATATATATATATATATATATATATATATATATATATATATATATATATATACAAAGAATGAGTGCAAAAAACAGCTGCCCGCGTTAACGGTCATGTGCTAGAGTGGACTAAAAGAGAGAGATATGAGAAAGGGGAAAGGCAAGATATTGCAATGTACTGGCGAAGGCGAAGGTAAGTAACAAGGTTGAAAGGGAGATATAGTTATTAAAGAATGGAGAAGCTGGCTATTGAAGAATGGAGATGCTACACGTAGCGTTTTGCACCGCAACAAAGAAGCAACTTTCTGAAAAAATGCTAATTGAAAGTATTACGCTAGCACTGCACATTGCACACCATAGGCACTCTGTGTACATTACGTTTTCTATTGGATGCAAGCGATGTAGTACATCAACTACGCCAAGTGCATTGGTCTTGCTTCAGAAGAAGAAAAAAAAATAACCGTGATAATTTTTGTGATTAGGTAGAAATACAAAGGGGTAGATCAATCTTTGTCTTTGCTATAGAAACTAACTTGCCGGCAAAAAATCTTGGGTTGAGGAGACCTCAAAAGCCGACGTGGTCTGCTCTCCAGAGTCACTCGTTTATTCGCGTAGCGAGGGCACTGCAGTTGGTGGACGACGAGAATGAAACACGGTTGCGTCTTCATAAAAGAGCTCTGAAAGGGAGCATCACAGGGAATATTTACTTTTTACTTTAATTTTACTTTAATATTTACAGGGTGCAACGTTGTGTAGCTGTGGTTTTGTTCTATTATCCTCCTTTTTTCCGTGGGCATAGGAAAGAGTTACTTTATTAAATCGCGAGAAAAAAACACGTTTAAGTTGGGCCTTCATCTATTACCTGTTGATGGTGGTACCTGTGTAGCTGTATGCTGTGCGAGGACTACGCATACTGACATAATATTGTTATCTAGACTGCATATTTCAGTTATAAATATTTGCCGCTTGTTGACATTTCTGAAATTGAGCAGCTCGTACAAGGCATATAAGCATGGTCACCCCCCCCCCCCCCCCCATTTGAGGGTAGCCTTAATTGAATTTCAAGTAAAGCTGACTGTAGAGCTACTTATCGCCGACAAAAAGACTATAGTAACAGTTGGCTCAAGGGGCATGACGCCGTAGTAGCGTGCTGTCTCAACGGCTGTCATAGCGTGTCAGGAACTTTACTTTCTCCCTACTTGTATTTTATGTCTGCCCGCTGTCCTTCTGATACGTCGCAAAGCTTTGAGAAGCATGTCTCAAGCGAATGCTTGTGAGCCTGTACGCTGTGAAGACGGCCTTCTCAACCGGGTCGACATCTCGATTCGCTTTCGCCAATTTAGAACAAAGTTGGTTAGCGGACTCCTCTCGTTGCCAAGGCGCAACTGAAATTCTCTGTATGTCGCGTTGTTTCATTTTTTTTCCACCGCTCTTCCGATGGGTACAGCTCGTTGTCGTCAGAAGAGAGTCCTTCGTTAAAGTAAGAGCGAGAGTAGAAAGAAGCTAGACGGGCAAAGGAAAACCGCGGCGAGCTGCTCGGAAGAGAAAAGGGCGGCGGAGAATTGCCTCCGGATGCCGAGAAATCGAATTTGTCCCGGATGATCTTAGGCCTTGTCGCCGCCGGCGTAGCTCGTCCTCTCTCGGGTCGGGCTGCACGCGGGCGCCGCTGGTGTCCCCCGGTCGTGCGCTAACGAGCCTCGCCGCTCCCGCGTCCTTCTCGGCTTTTGCGCTGGTGCCTGATTGCTCACGCGGGCCGACGAGACGTTTTGGTTGAGAGCTGCCTCGAGACCATAGGCGCCTGCTTATGCGCTCCCCGACAACCGCTCTGAATGACTTCGGCCGCTCTTTCGGACGCCGCAAGCGTGGGACGCAGGCTCCGATGCTTGGCCTGGGATTCTAAATAAACACATCCACACCACCACGACCTCGGATTACACTGTTGCTACCGTCTCTCTCTCTCTGTCTGTGTATGTGCGTGCGCGCGCGCCAGAATCAATATTTCTTGTTTAAGTCACGCGTTACACAACGAGAGTGCTCTGCTAATATTGAAGACAAAGACGGTCTTGCTTATTGCTTTTAAGGTTTGAAATGCTCTTTGAGGATATGGACATACTTGGTACGAACAGATCTGCAGCACTGTACGTTTTGCTGTGCATCATCCGCACGCCTGCGTTTTTTGTATACGCAATCTGCATCGTGTGGGTTTGATTAGCACGCATCTTGTCGTTTCCGCTGTTGTGGATTTCCGCTAGATTTCTTGCTTTCTGACAAACGCACTTTGTTCTTTACTGGTCTTCCGCTACGAGGTCCCTCATATACCAGATGTAGTTTCTATCGGTCGTGAAATAAAATCAATTCTAACAAAACTATGCAAACACCCCTTCACCATATTGTTGATTAGGGCAAAGCACGCCACCATAAGCATGACTGACCACCTCCCGTGTTCTTATATTGTGGTAAATGCGTTGGACCAGGTTAGAAAGCGGACGACAGTGAAACTCGTCAACGATCAGCATAGACGAGGAGTTGACGCGAAACGTGAAATGGGAGACGCGGGCAAAAACATGAAGGACACTTGGGAAACACGTACACAACATTGTTAGCATATGATTTTACGACTACGCAATGTTTCGAATACGATTCAATTAAGGTTCAGTATCATTCAGTTAATCTGCATCGTCAGCTTGAAGTTTTTCAATGGGAAATATGTGACACGTCAATAACGAAGTAAGTTGCTCTTTTTTTTCTGTAGCTATACATGTTATGCGTATTATATTTATCCGCACACCTATGTCCAGAGGTTGAAATGAGATTGCAGGACAGAATTGCGTTTTTCCAAGCGTAGCGATATACTCGTACGAAAGCGAGCGCTCAATTTTCCCACTTTTCTGCTGAAGAAAGAAGCAAGGAACGAAAGAAAGAGCGGCCGGAGAATACGACTGGAAGTGAACAATGAAATGCCTGCTGCATCTTGATGGCGAGCGGGGCTCACGTAAAAGCCGCGAACGGCAGGAGGCTGGCCGCGAGCTCGCACCATCGCTCTCGACACGCCGTCACTCGTTTCAAAAGACAATTTGTTGGCTCAAAATAGATTTCTCCTGGCGGCCGCTGCTGACCGCGTCCGGCGAGCGGGAGGAGGAAGTGTGGGCGAGCGCGCAGTGTAGATCGAGTATATTTATTCTCCCACATGCCGCCCCTCGGCCAGAAATGGGCAAGTTTGCTCCCGGTACAAAACTACGGGAGGGCGTATTTGGACGCGCGTGCTTCGAAGGCGAAACGAGAGCGCTCTCATATAAATCCCGTCAGCGGAACACACTGGCAGCCGGTATCGCCAGTCGCAGGCAGCACCTTCTGTTATTAGTGGCCTTCGTGTTTTGCTTTGTTCGAGCCTGGGCTGGCTATGCGCTGTCTGGAGAAGAGGTGTCCGTTGGCGCCCACCGCGGGAGAGCTGCACGGCCGCGCTCGGACTGCTTGGTCCGGTGAGAACTGCGCGTGTGCTCGAGTCGTGGTTCCGTGAACACGGCGCTCACTCAGACGGGTAGTGCTAGTCTTAGTGCATCAGGCAGCTCACTCTTAGCTAAGGGTCTGAATTCATTGCTTTCGCAGTAGCGCTGGCTTTTAGCGCGTGTCTTTTTCCTGACGGCAGACAGTGACGAATAATTTTTACCTAGAGTGTTATATCAAGCAAGAAGGGACATATTGCTTTTTCAGATGCCAAGCCGTTCTTCTTGCCTATAGTGCATTTTCCTTTGTTTCTTCTCTTCTGACAGTTGCCGAACGTTACAGAAAGCGCGTCATATTAATGAAAATAATGCCATTGACTGTTTTCTAAACGCGCACATGCTTTGCTATGTAGCACTGGCCCCACAAATTGACATGAGCGAAAGCGAGCTTTTACAGTTTGACTTTTACTGAGGCTGAACGTTAAGGATGAAAACGTGTTCTCAAGTGTTGAGACGATTTTATCCTGAGTGTTTCTATGTTTTGTTTTTGTTGCGTGACAAAGGGAGAGGTACTTGGCTGTGTGTATACAAAGTGGTAGTTCCAGTTATAGATTAGGGCCCCTGTGTGAAAGCTGGGTGCCTTCAGCTCTAGTTCAAGGAACCTAACCTGTGCTCCTTCTATTCCCGCCACAGTCATATATTACATATATATATAGTTCTCTATGCTTACCATCCATTAGCTTTTCTTCCCCTCTCTCCTTCTTCAGTCGCGTTCATTTTTTATCGTAAGGTTCTTTTCGTCTTCTCGTTCGGAGTGCACTTGTCGAGAAGATCACCAAATCTACGCGCCGGTTCTTTGTTGTTGCGCCTATTTCTGGTTGGCTCGCGAGGCGTTATGAAGACGTGTATACCCTGCCTGCTGAGTCATTCATTTTACTTTCGCCTTCATGTTGTGCGCGCCGCCTCACGGCCTCCAGTTTTGTTCTCTTGCCAGATGGAACTCCTGGCGCGTGCCGTGACAGGTTCGCAGCCAGATTGGATGTTAGGGGTCGCGTCTCCGGCATTCGCGCCTTGTTTCAGGCGCTGCCCGCGAAGCGTGCAGCTAGAACACCCGCACATGCACGCGCGAGAAATGAGATTGCTGTATCGCGTGGAACAGAACAACGCCAATGGTCGTCTTTAGTGATCTACGACGAACGTGGCCGAATGCTCTTGAGATGAAGTATTCATTTGTTAAGAAGGGGGGGGGGGATACAAGCGCCTCATTTTGAGGAAACGTATGGTTATAGAATGCTAGAAATTGTGAAGGAAAAATAAAAGTTCAAAATTAAAGTTGTTTGCGAAATCCATCACGTGACTCCACTAATTCTCAGCCTTTGTCTGAACGTCATGTGGTGTATACAGCATTGTTTTATTGCATGAATTGTATGGTCGGCGGCTTTGCGTCATTTTCCGCTTACATCTACCTCCCGACCTGCCTGTGTAAAAGCCCCCCCCCCCCCCCCCCTTCCCTACCGCCTTCAAACTCCTTGCTCCTTTCAGCATAACCGGAGCTCTAACGTTTATCTTTTTTAATGAAGTGTATGATGATTTATTTTAGGATTAACACAGATTCAATACCGATGCAGCGCACTTGATTGCACTAAACCTGAAGGGTCAGCGAAGGGTTCGCTTGCGCAGCGCTTCGGATAGCCCCAGGAGAAATTCTTGCTTGTGGTTCCGCATTTCTTTCTGTAAATACAAGAACCAATGCTCTGTTCTTGTTTAGAAAATTAACTCGGTCATTTTGTTATCAACTGCAAAATAATTCAATAGGGCAAATAAGTCCTGTGGAAATCTGCAAGGTGGAGGAAGTTTTACGAAAGGTGAAAGCAGTCGTCCACCTGATAGCTCATGCTCAATATACATTCTCTGCGGTTCGCAAAGCGATCTTTCCTGGACGCAATTTTCCCGGATGCCCTATATCGCGCGCGTTATTTGAGTCGACCTTAACAGGTTGTACTTAGTCGAGTCTATACACAGAGACATTACACAGACAAATATATACAAGGACAAACTACAGAGCAACGCTTTCTGTTGAAACCTGGTTAACTTCGAGGCACTGCGTTGTGCCATGGCGAACACACTACCAACTGTGCCCGTGAGTTGATGTATATGACTGTTTTACAGACTGCAGAGATGGTTACTTTAATGGTATTCTGCTTTTTTGCGATATTCGCCAACGAAAACCTAAATATGACATAAACATCAGGCCATACTCGATGATATTTCTTCCTTTCAGTAATACGGGTGTATGTCCGTACTAATATGTTTGTGTGTGTGTGTGTGTGTCAGATAGAGAGAGAGAGAGAGAGAGAGGGAAGTGGTAATGGAAAGGCAGGGAGGTTAACCAGGCTGAGCTCGGTAGGCTGCCTTGCAGTGGGGTGAAATGTGATTGAAAGAGGAGAAGGAAGAGGAGAAGTTCACACTATAGTGGTACACGCGGTGGTGCTTTAATGGCTATGGCCTTCTGCTGCTGGACATGAGGTTGCGGGTTCGACTCCCGACAGCGGCGGCCGCATTTCTTCGGGGGCGAAATGTAAAAACGCCCGTGTACCGTGCATCGGGTGTACGTTAAAGAACCCCAGGTGGTCGAAACTATTCCGGAGCCCTCCACTGCGGGGTCTCTCATAGGCCTAGAGTAGCTTAGATCAATCAATCAATCAATCAATCAATCAATCAATCAATCAATCAATCAATCAATCAATCAATCAATCAATCAACCAATCAATCAATCAATCAATCAATCAATCAATCAATCAATCAATCAATCAATCAATCAATCAATCAATCAATCAATCCCTGGAAGTCTAAAATATGCGCTTTACATTTTGAAAACCCGCAATCTACTGGATCCTTCCGTGAAACCGCAGCTCATGTGCGGAGCGTGTATGCTGCGCAGAAACTGCCTCCAGATTGAATGAGCTTGTTGGACGCATGTATGCGATTATCTGAGTCCTGAGTATTGTGTTGCGGTATCGCGATATTTTCGCTTTTGTGTTTCCATGTATTAAAGAAAGAGAAACCAAAACTCATGGTTGCTCAGTAGGTAGAGCGACTGCCTGGTTCGATCGCTGAGGCAATACTTTTTTTTTTCAACTACGAAGCTTTATTTTTGAGGAAACCATATTGCGTCTCCTCTGTGCCTTCATATACTACAACTTCAAAAGGATGAATCTATAGGAAAAGAGGTCGACCTAGTGCTATTTTCTTTAGCATTTATTAATTAATTACTATAATTAACTACATTAGTTACATCTCATTAGTTACATCGCGCAGATAATCTTCATAAGGAATATCGAGCAATATAAGAAAGTTTTCTGGTTATTTTCTTCTGTTCATTGTAAGTTGCTTGTTTGTAACCCCTTCCCCTTTGTCATACCTTTGGTATTGAAGGAGGAATAAAATAAAGTAATATTCGCCAGTCGCCATTCATTCTCAAGTAAACCCCGCTTGTCTAAAGAAGCCTTTAGGCATGGTTGTAAACTACCGCAAAATGCGGAATAAAATGCTCTACCGGACTGAAAACAAGCCAGTCTAAAGCCATGACTTATTCGCATTTTTTTATGACACTGACGACAACACTAGGTCAAGTTAGAGTAGGTTAAATGCGTACAGTGTATTTGACAACCATATGCTCCACAGATCTCACCCCGACAGGCCAACTCTCACCTCGCTTAGGCAGTTGATTACTAGTAGCGCCAGTGGTATATACGGTGGTTCTGTCGTTTGGGATTGTCGTTAGGGAGACGTTCGCGCTGTAATGACGAAGGCGTCGCTGAACGGAAAGGACGACGGGGGCGGCGCAGCATCCATCTCGCACTCGAACTGGTGTCAGCCCTGCCTGCAGTCTTGCCTCTCGACGCGCGGTCTTTTAGCTTCGCCATTGTAAGTATTCTTCCCCTCAACATTATGCACCGCTATCATTACCAGAGGTGGGCAAATACCCCCCGTTATTTTGTTTTCCTCCCTCGACCTCACACCGAAAGTACCGTCTTCACCTCATCATCACCGTAACGTTGAAAACTTTGACCGCCCTCTCTCACCGTGATAAGGCTACTATTCTTCTCTTACCTTCTGTTTCCTACAATTTGCAGCTTAATTTACAAGGCTGATTGTCTAGTGATATTCCTGTTGTCAAACCGTGTGACACTGCGTTGCTTTTAGGCGCTTGACCATAGGTCGGCAAAATTAACGGAGCTCACTCAAACTCACTCACAAATTATATTTTTTGCTTATAACACACTCGGACTCAGACTCACCGAAATTCTACTCTGCTGTGATCACTAGGACTCGGACTCATCAGAACGCTACTCAGCCAGGCTCACTCAGATTGAGGCTCACCAAAATTCTGCTCAGCCGGGTTCACCGGGACTCACTCGATCAGACCCAGAAAGGTCTTTGTGGGCCACAGATCTCACGAATTCAGACGTTCCCTTGAATTGAACATAATCATGACAAAAATGCCATTATGCCACGCTAATATATAGGGAATGCACAGGGATGATTAAAAGAAGAGTATGCACGAGAGTCGTTATTATACAAAAAATTTTCTTATTTCTTGTTCATGACAGTGTCTTGTAAGAACCAAATAAGTCTGACGCTCGATTTTGGCACTGCTGGATTTATATCGCCTAAAGAGAAGATGGGCAGACGAGATGTATCAAGAATATTAAAATTCTTATATGATTGTGCGTACGTGCGCGCGTACGGCGCGCACCTCTATTTTTGTGGCGCATGGGCATTTTTGGCAGTTCGGGTTAGATCACATTTCTTTCATTCTAGCACTGCACTAAATGAAGGTTTTCTTCGAAAATGAAAGTTTTCCCTGCTGCAATTGTGCGCAAAGAAACTTGGCTATACGTAATGCCATTTATCCACGATTTACTGTAGAACCGCAAGAGGTCCAGCTCGCTGTAATGTCTTTTGAGGTGTCGGAGATAACGCTAGGCGCTGAGAATTTCTCAAGTCCTGTTTGGTCCACGAAATCAACCAAAGTTTAATCTATGACATTATATATGTACTATAAGTGCAGATGCGCAATTCCTGAAATGTCTCTGCTGACAACCATATTTGCTGTCAATTGCGCTGAACGGGAGCATCAAACAAGGAGGATGGAAAAGATCTAAGAAGAACGTCACGTGATCATCTTGAAGCATAAACATAAAAATATTAAAGAAAGGCTAATGGGAAACAGGCCTTCACCACGCGATGCGAAAGCAATAATTTTTGTCCGCTGAGCGCGTGGAATGGAGGCGTGGAAAACAACCGTGTACCATACAGAGTTTGAAAAAGCCCAATAACCGTGCAGGGCCTATACTCCTGAAAACTCATTGCACAGATTGACTCTGGAAAGAATGTCGTGGGGCGGCATCAAGGAGGCTGGCTTACCGAGGCTAGGTACTCGGCGAGGTCATGCTCCCTGCTGATGGTGCGCGCGAAAGCTACATCGGCGGCGTTCGATCGAACGACGATTCACGAGAGCAATGATGAAAGTCTGCCTCACCTCGTTCTTCTGGAAGGTTGCGCTGGACGCTGAGCATTTGGAATGACCAGTCGATCCACACAGGCAACAGTAGTACTACTCATCATAGGCAATGCCACAAGCGTAGTTTAGCAGCACGACCAGCGGATGAGCAGGGCCATGATGTGAAGTCACGCTGAACGGCGGGCACCAGTGCATCCGCACGAAGGCTCGAGCGCCCAATCAAAACAGGGGAGGGTTCGAACGAATGCTGAACTGGAATGGTAACTGCGCTGACGAAACCTACTAAATTGCAAAAACTCTGACAGCGCCGAACTTGCTCTCTTCTCTCAACAACCTAGCGCATAGTGCGCCTTGTTTGACTTTGGCTGCAAGACAAAGGGAATGCTTACGCTGCATGTGCTATACTAGCAAGTGCTCGATTGCTTAGCCGCTTTGCAGCGATCTTTCCCCAACTTGCATTCCAAGCATGCGAAGTAGAGGAAATACATGTGAGGGAGGGGGGAGTCAAGGGGCGGCGTCGGTAGTCGGGATGCAGCGGCGCCTACTTTCGCTACCGGTGGAGGTGCGCGTTTGTGAAGGGGAGGGGGAAATCGCAGTTGCGGCGCATAGTCGCGTATTGTCGTGCTTGACCTTACTACAGCGAAGCTATATATGGCTGGCCGATTCACCCGTCCATCTGTCTGTCGCCCGTATGCCGAAAACTCCTCCGGTGCAATCCATGCGCATGCGCGAAAAAGAAAGTGAAAGAGAGGGCGCGTTAAAAAGAAAAATGGCACATGGCGTTTCTGCGTAGATTATCGTCATCCAAACCGCATAACCAAGAAAGATGTCTACCCCTTGCCTCGGATTGACGACGCCCTCGATTGTCTCCACGATGCCAACTACTTTTCATCAACAGATATGCGGTCGGGCTATTGGCGGGTTTGTGTGGATGAAAAAGGCTAAGAGAAGACCATGTTCGTCACTTCTGATGGTTTACATCAATTCAGAGTTATGCCATGCGGTCTATGCAACGCCCCAGCAACGTACGAACGTATGATGGACTCTTTGCTTCAAGGGTTCAAATGGTCAACATACCTCTGCTACCTAGACGACGTTCTCGTATTTTCGCCTACATTTGAGACACAATTTGAGCGCTTATCAGCTGTTCTTCAAGTCTTCCGTGAGGCTGGGCCCCAACTAAATTCCTCGAAGTGCCACTTCGGTCGTACGCAGATTACAGTGCTGGGCCAACTCGTCGACGTTTCCGGTATTCAACCAGACCCGGAAAAAATTCGTGCTGTCACGTCTTTTCCTGTACCTCAGTCTGTCAAAAACGTCCGAAGTTTTGTAGGACTCTGCTCCTACTTCCGGCGCTTCGTTAAAGACTTCGCCGCGATTGCCCGACGTATTACCGATCTTCTGAAGAAAGACGTGCCGTTTATGTGGGGCCCCGCTCAAACTGCCGTGTTTGTCCACCTCGCCAGCATACTCACCACGCCACTTATACTAGACCACTTTGATCCATCCTTTCCTACAGAGGTGCGTACCTCTGTGCCCCGACCACGACCCAGTGGTCACGGTATCAGAGCCATCTTTGCCCAGCGCCAACAGGGTCAAGATCGCGTTATCGCGTACGCTAGCCGCCTCCTCACAGCAGCGGAGCGCAACTATTCGATTACAGATTGTGAATACCCAGCTCTCGTCTGGGCGGTTTCCAAATTCCGCCCGTGCTTGTATGGCACACCCTTCTTTCTAATCACGGACCACCACGCACTCTGCTGGCTTTCCGCACTCAAGGATCCTACCGGCCGGCTTGGTCGCTGGGCTCTGCGGCTGCAAGAATATTCATATGCAGTAGTGTACAAGTCGGGCCGATTACATGAAGACGCAGACTGTTTATCACGCTATCCAGTGGACGAACCACCCGCCGACCCTGACCCCGATACCGACGCTTGCATCTTCTCCATTTCTCAGCTGCTACACGTTGCCGACGAGCAACGCCATGGTGCCACCTTTAGCTCCATCATTGATGGCTTCGAATCTTCGCCTTCTGATTCGTCCCTTCGCCTGTTTGTTCTCCGGGATGGTGTATTATTCCACCACAATGTACGCCCCGATGGTCCTGCCCTATTCCTCGTCATTCCTAAGCAGCTCCGGTCAGCTGTTGTCCAAGAACTTCATGATTTACCAACGGCAGGTCACCTTGGCGTATCCCGCATCTCCTACCGGATTCGCCGACGCTTCTTTTGGTCCGGCCTTGCCCGCACCGTCCGGAAATACGTTGCGGCGTGTGAGAAATGTCAGTGCCGAAAAACACCATCGACGCTCCCTGCCGGGTGCCTTCAACCGCTGTCAGGATTGGGGGCTCAATCCCATCGCTCGTGGTCCTTTGTCAAGATTGGAGTCAGGCATGAATTCGAAGGTAGCTGGCCCATGCCGTCGTCCAACTTATCCACGCTGAGGACGTTGATGAAGGGAAGGACTGCTTCTCATCGAGAACGAGGAATATGGGTTTATTTACAGAAATTAAATCAGTCTAACATGACTGCTTGAGAAAAAGAGTGTCAGTCCAACATGACTGCACGAGAGAAGTGTATCGGTCTAACATGACTGCTCAAGACAAGTGTATCGAGCATCCGCACAACAGCAGTTTTTATACACTCGGTCCGCCGGCGATACAAGGCGGCGAATGTTCGTTTACTCATCGTAATGCCGCCGCCCCGCAGAACAGTTTACGTACACAAAGGCACACACATTCCGATGCCCGACGCCGGCGTCGGAGGGGTGCCGTTCCGGGAAGTATCGGAGCCAATGGTGGGTAGCTCGTTGTCTTGCGTCTGGTCGGGGCATGGGAACCGACAAAAAACGGCCTTCCCGCGGCAGCTTGCTCATGCGTAGCAGATCAGGTCCGCGCTGGAGAGCTCCGGCACCATTGTTCGCCCACCGAACTCGTTCCGTCACAACGGCGATGAGGCTGGTGGATGGAGGCGGTTTTCAGCACAAAGCCCGCTTCTTCGAACGCCTCCTAGCTGCAGCGACGGAGAGTGGGGGATGCGCGTCTTGTCCCCCAGTCGTAATTGGGTGGCGATTTCGCCTTGCAGCTCGCCATTCTTAACAGCGCCTCCATGGCCCGAAAAATCTCGACTGTCTAGCGCTGACAACTGCTAGGCAGGAAGAGACCGGCTGGTGGTCAGGGGGGGATTGATGTCTTGGCTCGCAGCGACCACTTCTGTATTGATGTCACCGCCCCAAAACATCCAACAAGGACAGGCAACTGCAAAATGAACCCCACAACACGGCCCTGCGCCGAGATGACGTGCATTGGCTCTCACTTTAGACTCGCTAGGTTTCAAAAAAAAAACCACAACATAATTGCAGAAACAAAAAAAATGCTGCATTTCGCTATGTCAATTTCTGAAGCAAATTCCTGCTGACAAATTCAGCAATCATGGAGGGAATTCTGCTAAATGAGAGAGGATCTTCTTCGCTTAATAAAGTTAACACTAGTAATCCTAAAATTTAGGCGGGACCCTTAAACGCAGAATTCAAAATTAGCCTGCTCAAACCATCCACCTTGCTATGCCACTTTCCCTTCTTATATCTAACGGAGAAGTTGTACTCTTGGAGAGTGAGGCTCCATCGGAGCAAGCGGCCATTTTTGTGTGACATTTGATTGAGCCACGTCAGAGGACAGTGGTCGGTCTCGAAGATGAACCTCGCTCCGTACAATTAACACGACAACTTCTGGGCGGCCCAAACCAAACAAGCGCATTCCTTCTCTGAAGCGCTGTAGGCTTCCTCCCTTACATTTAGTTTACGGCTGGCATAGAGGATAGGATGCTCCTCGTTATCGTCGCCGACCTGACTAAGTACCACGCCCATACCTCTGTCGCATGCGTCGCATTGAACTATGAATTCCTTTGTGTAGTCTGGCGCGCGAAGCACTGGGCGAGAAACCAATAGCGTTTTCAAACTTTGGAAAGCGTTCTCTTTGTCCTTATCCCAGTGTACGTTACTCGGTGCTCCCTTTCGGAGGGCGTCTGTTAATGGACTTGCCAATTGCGAGTAATTCGGAATGTACCGTTGATAGTACCCCACAAGTCCCAAAAATGAACGAAGGTCCGTTTTCGTGCGCGGCTGAGAAAATTATCCAATCGTAGCTATTTTCAGCTCAGCCGGCCGTCTCATACCCTGACCGACAACATGGCCCAGATACGTAACCTGCGAACAACCAAACCTACACTTTTCCGCTTTCATCGTTAAGCCGGCTTCCCTCAACCGTGAGAACACCTGTTTGAGGTGTGATACGTGTTGTTCCCAGCTGTCCGAAAAAATTGCTACATCATCAAGATATGGCAAGGCGAACTCCTGCAAGTCTTTTAGGACAATATCCATTAACTTAGAGAAGCTAAACGGCGCGTTCTTCAGCCCGAAGCTGAGTGCGAGAGGGCGAAAAGTGCCTACAGGTGAGATGAATGCGGCATAGCGGCTGGCACTTTCTGAAAGGGGAACTTGCCAGTACCCCCGAACGAGATCTGTAGTTGAAATGTATTTAGCAGTGCTAGCTCTTTCAATTCGTTCCTCAATGTTGGTTTCTACGAGTATTAGCGGTGACGTGTAGTCACTCTCAGCGGGCTCAATTACTCCCAACTCTAGCATGCGCTGTATCTCTGCCTCCATAATCTCTCTCTGTCTTGGAGACACCCTGTAAGGCTTTGATCTTACTGGTTCGGTTGATGTCAGCTCAATTTCATGCGTTAAAAGTTGGGTTCTACCCGGCCGATCGCTGAATCTGTCGAGATATTCCCCTAACAGCCCTCTTAGCTCATCTAGCTGCTCGGGTCTTGGAGAGTGCGAGCTTACCAAGTGTTCTACTACTTCTTCTAGGCCGATTTCAGAGTTGGAGGTCGCCCTATACTCCTTAAACTTCGTACTAGTGCCATCCAGCTCTTTGACGGTATAGTTAACGACTCCGCTCCGCTCTACGTACGGCTTCATCAAATTACAGTGATATATCCTCACTTCCTTCCTGCGACCGGGCATTCTCCAAGCATAGTTAGTATCTGAACGTTTGTGCAACACTTTAACGGGCCCGTCCCAGTGAACTTCAAGCTTGTTCTTTCTTGAAGGTTTGAGGATCATTACCTGGTCTCCGGCGTTAAACGTATGAAACCTCGCATTCTTGTCGTAATAGAATTTGGCGTTCTTTTGAGCTATTGCCATGTTCTTTCCGACTAGTTCTTGGGTTGCGCTTAGCCGTTCCAGTAAATTTAGCACGTATTCAACCACTGTTGGACTCTCCCCTCTTTCCTCCCACATCTCTCTTAACATTCTCAGTGGAGAACGGAGTGTCCTCCCATACACTAGTTCTGCTGGTGAGAACCCTGTCGCTTCATGTGGAACCGTTCGCAAAGCAAACAATGTTGCCGGCAGACAGTTCTGCCAGTCCTCCTTGTGCTCGTAACTGAGCGCACGCAAAACTCGCTTAAGCACCGAATGCCACCTCTCTACACTGTTTGACTGAGGGTGATAGACAGAACTGTGCATTAACTTTACCCCGCACTTCTGGAAGAATGTGGAAGTCAGTGCGCTCGTGAATACTGACCCTTGATCTGCCTGAATTTCGGCTGGAAACCCAACTCGTGCAAACACTGTCAAAAGCGCGTCTACTACTTCGGTGGAGCTGAGCTCTTTCAAAGGGATTGCTTCTGGAAACTTGGTAGCCGGACACAGCATGGTAAACAAGTACCTGTAGCTCGATTTTGTTTTTGGAAGAGGTCCTACCGCGTCTATTACAAGTCGTCTGAAAGGCTCTGTTATTAAGGGCACTAGCTTCAGTGGAGCTTTCCATGTCTGTCCTGGTTTACCAGAACGCTGGCAGGCGTCGCATGATCTTACAAAGTTTTCTACCTATTTGAAACAGCCAGGCCAGTAGTATTCCATAAGCAATCTTTCCTTTGATTTGTTTATGCCTAGGTGGCTGGACCACCCATTTCCATGACAAAGACTCAAAAGGTCCTCCCTATACTTAGTAGGTACAGGCGCCCAAATCTTTAACTGGTGTGCGGGAGTGACGACTTTTCCGTGCGTCAGCGCCGTTTGACGGGGCGAGGCTGGAAACAGTCTGAGGCTAAGCGCATGCGGACAAAGCGCGCTCAGCTGGGCCCATCGTCTACTAGGCTGTTTCCAGCCTCGCCACGTCATACGGCGCTGACGCCCGGAAAAGTCGCCGCTCCCGCACACCAGTTAAAGATTTGGGCGACTGTATGACTAACTGATCTAAAATCCTACCTTTTCGATCTCTGTAGTGCCGATACAACAATCCTCCTCTCTCATGTATCGTCACGTTGCGCCTAGGAATGCTTTATTTAGCTGTGTCATGTAATTTAGCTAAGCTCTCATCATTCTTTTGCTCAGCTGCCAGTGACTCTCTATCCACACGTAAGAGCTGATCAAAGCTCTTTGAGGCCGGTGATAATAACGATCCTGTCTCGCTTGTGAGCGCGTCTACTTGCTCTTCCTGCAGGCTAGAACACTGACACTCTAGTGCTACGCTCTCATTGAGCTGCTCAGCTGGCAGGCTCTCCTCAACTGTTCTTTTGTCCCTCGGGCCTAGCTCGGATTCGGGTATTGAAGTTATCCCCTTTTCTGCTTCCGCTGGAGGAGCTTGAGCATTTTCAGCCGAAAGCGCCTCGATTTTACGAGCTTGGCCTCTGGTCAATGCTTCTACTATGCCCTCTCCCAGTTTGAGCCCTTTGTCACGCAGTGACTGATTCGAACGATTCGAAAAGATGTAAGGATACTGCAGTGACAAAAATTTGGAAACTGCAGCCTCAGTCTCTAGCTCCCCGAATGGTCCACTGATTTTGACTTTGGCCATGGGCAGACACACGCTGTGTTCTTCTACAACCTGTTTTATCCATGCTACTTCTCCGGTGAAGTCATCTACCGTCACGTAAGACGGATGGACAATGTCCATCGTGGGGGCACTGTCTCTTAGCACTCGGCATGGTTTTCCATTAACTTGCAGGTCGTGGAGATATGGACTTAAAAGTTCCATATTCTCATCTTTTTCCTCCACGTAGGAGAAAACTACGGTAGACTTCTCGCAGTTTACAGCTATATGTCCCAGTTTGTGGCATTTGTAACAGCGAATTGGTCTAAAAGATTCGAATTTTCTTTTCTGTTCTTTTTGTGCGGTTTCTCCGTTAAGTTTCTCCTCGCTCTTTTCTGCGGGCTTTTCCGCCATGTCTACAGGCTCCGATCGTCTAGTCTGCGCACCCTTTTTGAACGGAAATGGTTTCCGCGGTCCATTTCGACCATCCAAGTTTCCGTCCTCGGCGTTCAACTTTCTACGGGTTGCGTACTCTTCGGCTAATTCGGCCGCCCTTTCCACAGTGTTTACATTCCCTCTGTTTTGCACCCACAGTTTCACAGCTTGGGGGATGGTTTTGTAAAACTGCTCTAGACACATGCATTCAATGATCATGTCTCTGCTGTCATACGCTTCCGCGCTTTTAAGCCACTCGACTAGGTTGGCCTTTAAGCTATATGCAAACTCCCTCGCTATCTTTCTTGCCTGTGCTCCTAAACCTTTGCCGAAAAGCTTCGGCTGAAAGTCGGTATTTCTTCAGGAGACTAGCCTTAACTTTTGCATAATCATATGCATCCTGTGCACTCAGTCTGGCGATTACCTCCGCCGCCTTATACGGCAACATAGACAGCAACCGCTGCGGCCATGTACTCGGGCCGAAGTTCATCTTTTCGCAAGTCCTTTCAAAATTGCATATGAACAAGCCTATATCGGTCCCGACCTCAAATGGCTTTAATAGCCTGTCCATGCGGTAGGATTCTGCCTCACTTGATGGTCCCAGAGCGCCTTCACTTCTTTGAGATAACTCCAAACGTTTGCTTTCCAGTTCAAGTTGCATTTTTCTTAACTCGCGATCTTTATCGCGTTCCTCTTTCTCTCTTTCCTGTTCTTCCCTGTCCCGTACTTCTCTTTCTCTTTCCCGTTTATCTCTCTTTTTGAGAAGTTCCAATCCCATTTCAATATCTTCCTCACTGGCCTGATTGGAAATTAGCTCCAATAATTCCGATTTGAGCATTTCCTTGCGCACATCTAGGCCAAGTTCCTCACCAACAATCAACAATTCGTCTCTCAGCAGTGTCCTTAACTCCATGATTGCTGCTTTACTGCCTTGATTCGGCTCTCTAAATCTAGCTAGGAAAACACAACCTAGCTAACACTCAACAATCTAGCTTCCCTACTGTTCTAAACAGAACAACCATAAAATGAAGCCTAGAGAGTCAAAGCAAGAACCAAGTACTCACCGCAGATACAGCACCATGTCGCAAATCCATCCCACCGCTGCCACCAGTTGTCAGGATTGGGGGCTCACTCCCATCGCTCGTGGTCCTTTGTCAAGATTGGAGTCCGGCATGAATTAGAAGGTAGCTGGCCCATGCCGTCGTCCAACTTATCCACGCTGAGGACGTTGATGAAGGGAAGAACTGCTTCTCATCGAGAACGAGGAATATGGGTTTATTTACAGAAATTAAATCAGTCTAACATGACTGCTTGAGAAAAAAAGTGTCAGTGCAACATGACTGCACGAGAGAAGTGTATCAGTCTAACATGACTGCTCAAGAGAAGTGTATCGAGCATCCGCACAACAGCAGTTTTTATACACTCGGTCCGCCGGCGATACAAGGCGGCGAATGTTCGTTTACTCATCGTCAACTTGCCGCCGCCCCACAGAACAGTTTACGTACACAAAGGCACACACATTCCGATGCCCGATGCCGGCGTCGGGGGGGTGCCGTTCCGGGAAGTATCGGAGCCAATGGTGGGTAGCTCGTTGTCTTGCGTCTGGTCGGGGCATGGGAACCGACAAAAAACGGCCTTCCCGCGGCAGCTTGCTCATGCGTAGCAGATCAGGTCCGCGCTGGAGAGCTCCGGCACCATTGTTCGCCCACCGAACTCGTTCCGTCACAACGGCGATGGGGCTGGTGGATGGAGGCGGTTTTCAGCACAAATCCCGCTTCTTCGAACGCCTCCTAGCTGCAGCGACGGAGAGTGGGGGATGCGCGTCTTGTCCCCCAGTCGCAATTGGGTGGCACTTTCGCCTTGCAGCTCGCCATTCTTAACACCACTCGACCTTCTTTTGGAGCCGTTCTTTCGCGTTGGCTTGGACTTACTTGGCCCTTTACCTCTATGCACGTCTGGAAACAAGTGGGTCACTGTGGCGGCAGATTACGCCACGTGCTACGTCATCACCAAAGCGCTTCTAACAAGCTGCGTCAGAGATCTCGCCGGTTTTCTTTTACGCGACATGATTCTGCAGCATGGTGCTCCACACCAACTACTCGCAGCCCGTGTGGGACATTTCTTTCTCAAGTCATCGCCGACATCTTGCAGTCATGTTCCACCATGCAAGCACAATTAAGCTGACTACGCCTTACCGTCCACATGCCAATGGTCTCACTGAGCGTCTGGATCGCACCCTAACAGACATGCTTGCAAAGTATGTCTCGTCCGACCATACTGATTGGTACCTTGTCCTACCTTATGTCACTTTTGCTTATAATTCTACGCGTCACGACACAGCCGGTTATTCCCCGTTCTTTCTGCTGTTCGGCCGAGAACCCACATTGCCACTGAACGCATCCCTTCCATCCGCCGCAGCAGAGACCAGCGAGTATGCACTTGACGCCATCACCAGAGCAGCCCAAGCACGCGAAATTGCCCGCGCTCGCCTCCTTTCCTCTCAAGAGAAGCAACGGCGCTTGTACGATCGCCAACACAAAGACATCCACTTTTCGTCTGGATCTCTGGTACTCCTGTGGTCCCCGACTCGTCACGTTGGCCTGTCAGAAAAACTCCTGCCTCGGTACACAGGCCCATATCGAGTGCTGCGGGCCGTGACTCCAGTCAGTACCAGTGCCTCAGCTGTCCCAAATTGCACTGACGTTGTGCATGTCACACGCCTCGAGCCATATTACTCTCCTGTTATCACCGATATTTAGACGCCCAGGGACGGTGCTTCTGCCGCCGGGGGTAATGATAGATGAATATTGCGTGTTTCTTGTGGTCGATGCACGCGGGCACCCCGACGAACACGACGAACGCTCTCTGGCCCTCGAGCTGTCGGCTGAACTGGCCAGCGCTGCATCATATTTTGTAAATATACTTTGTAAGTAGTCTCCAGTCTTAATCCTTCGTTCGCGTAACAATATTGCCATCCCCTCCGCGAATTTAGCTAGGCTATTTTATCTGTTTAGTTCGGCAAAATAAACAGAACTCACTCACGCTCATCCACAAAATATATTTTTTTACGCAGGACTCACTCGGTCTCAAACTCGGACGGGCTCGCTCGCACTCAGGCTCAGCAAACTGCAACTCAGCTGCATGGTTGTCGTGTTCATGCACAAGCGCCGCGTAGAAATATTAAGAGGTTTTGTCCCCGTTTTCGTGCTGGTAAATCATACGATGGCAATGTAAATTTGTGGAAATGAGCAATGCAATTTAAGATGGGAACATGTTATCAAAGCTGAATTTTCCTGAGTGCATGCCAGTCATGGTGGCTGCGAAACTGATGCTGCTTTTGTCAAGCACGAGGTCATGTCTTCCATTTATGTCACATCAGTTGCATATCGGCAGTGGGCAAAGTAAAAAAAAAGAAAAAAAATTTTAGTAGGAATTACTACACTTCTCTGGTAGATGAATAGGCCTACATTTATGCACTGAAAAGCCAAAGTGAATACTTTTTGAGCAATAAGTACGTTTGCTAACAGCATGAATCGGGAAACATGCATTTTTTACAGCGCATGCCTATGGATGACTAACTAGATGAACATCAGTGTATGTGCTGAGTGCTTTCATGTTTCTAATAAATCGCTAGCGGTGTTTTTCATGCCGAATGTATCAGTGTGGTTACGGACATTTGAAAACAAAGAGATTGTCGGAATTCATTAATTATACTTCGCAACTATATGTTAATCTATTCAACTATTCGGCAGTGCTTGTTCTTGAGAATCAGTGCAACAGCTCAACGTTGGGGAGGTTGAGCTAAAGCACTTAAGCTGAATGTTTCCTCTTAAAAATGTCGCTCGACTGTCGTTGCCATGCGCGGGCTTAAGAATAAAAGAAACAAGCTTTGGTTGTGCTGTAGACGAGCTCTAGCTATATTATCGACACATTTTTTTCTTCATCTTGATGTTTCCTTTAGTTCATATGTTAACAAGCGCTATCAGTTCCCGAAAATCCAAGAAAGAAAAGCAAGAAGAGGTAAATTCCAGGGTGTTTACTTCGGATGGAGTAGTGCGCTGACCGGTGGTGATCAGTGAAAAAAAAATAATTCCGGAGTTACGCCAGAAAGTCGCCGTCAGTCGTCCCGCTCTCTTCACCACTTTCAGTGCATGGCTACAGCTTTTAATAGGTTTAGCTGCAGCCAACATCAACAGCTATTTATGACTTTAGTCAGAATAGGGCTTCAACGTACATCTGCGCTAGAGAGACTTCCTGCCAGCGTACTTCAGAACTTTATACC
Organism: Dermacentor albipictus; assembly: GCF_038994185.2. Taxonomy (NCBI): domain Eukaryota; kingdom Metazoa; phylum Arthropoda; class Arachnida; order Ixodida; family Ixodidae; genus Dermacentor; species Dermacentor albipictus. Next base: position 104,861,761 of record NC_091821.1, on the reverse strand, counting down.
TCAAACCCATCGCCCATACGATCCGAGTGACTTTTATGTACTTGAACAATACGAATCCCTTTTTCATCATTTAACCTCAGATCGTCACCACACCCTCCTTAGCCCTCCCCTCACAACAATCCACCCTCCCTCACCTCACCCTCACCAATCTTCCCGAAGGTGATCCCCACCTCAACCTCAACTCACCGCGTGAGGGTTAGGGCAGATGATGGTGAAGAAGGCCCTCGTGAGGACTCGCGCATGTGTGGTTGCCCATGTCTGATGATGACTAGCTGGTGCCTCCTTTTACCGAATAGCTCAGTATACGAAGTGCTTTGTGAACACAGGTGCTGATGTTCATGTTCCTCACTCCAGCACTCTTGTGACCGAATCACGGGGGTGATCCCAAGTTCTGTTTTCTAACTGGGACACTTAAAATAATGGGACACCCATTTTACTTTTGGTATACAGGGAGTCGATGCCACCTTGAAAACACCGGGTCGCTAATATGAGGAGTTTTCGGCTGCTCTGTACGGGTACGCGATGATTCAGCGTCAGACATGATCGGGCCATAATTTTGTTGTATAAACAACTTTATTATGTTGAGAATGGCCTCGCTGACTGTGAAAGGATCAGCAAGAAGTCAGGCAACACCCTTCGTCTCCCAGCAGCGCGTATGAAATGGGTTCTTGGGTCTAAGGGGCATACATGAACATATAGCCATGCTTGGAAGCCATCTCCTTTTCTGACTTCCACTTGAGCAGCTTGGAGACCCCTGTCGAACAATTTCGTAGGAAGCACCAGCTGGTCGCCCTGACGACAAGCGCTGGCTAGTTGGTTGCCTACATATGAACCACTTTCTTTTCTTCATAGTCATGAACTACCCATGAATACTGTGCTGTAGCGAGTACTGTCACACATGTCGGTATTAACAGCCAATCACGGACGCGTCACTTCATTCGTCAGAAAATCGGCTGACGAGATGACATGAAGAAAAGAGGCCGAAGGCAGGGTATACCATTTATTAAAAAGTCATTCCTGATCTGCCAAAATTTTCCTTTGTCCGTAATTCAAGAGGCGCAAAAAAAAACAAACAGAAAAGTTACGCACGCACTTGCACCAGGATCGCACTCGAAAGCAAAAGCTTGAAAAAGCATCTCCGCCCTAATGTAGGGGGCTACAAATGCGAGTATCTGAAATGATGGCACGCCCGCAGCACTCGCACTACCGCTGTCGGTCACGCCATGTCCCCAGGGTACCGCTTTGTGCTTGCGGTCACTCCTTTCCATTTGTGCGGTAATGACTCTGTCAACCTGTACGCGCATGCGTTTAAACTATAATATCCCCTCTTACTTTAGAATGACCTTCTTGCGGCGGTATTTTGAATTATTCAGTGTACATGATGTGCTTTTTCTAAATGAATGAATATATTAACGTGTTTGTTCCAAGGCAATATAACACTTTGATTGGAATTGCACAAGGAAAGTGAGACATAAGTCCGAAAAGGTAATTCACTGATAACGTGTCAACTTGGGGTGAGGGGGTGGAAAGACCCTAAGTTGACAAGTTATCAGTGAATTGCCTTTTCGGACTTATATCTCACTTTCCTCGTGCGACTCCAAAGTGTCAAAGCCGTTTCGCTTAGACTTCTACAGACCAGCACATATCCGTGTCTGTCCGTTCTCCACGATGCTTACCCCAACGTGTATCGCGACGACGCCTGCCCGTACTGCGGGCAGACCTCCACTATAGCGCACATGCTTTGGGAGTGTGGATCGACATACCCCAAGTTCGTCAAGGAGGAGTGGGACTCACTTCTGCGTAGCCCCGCTCTCGAAAAGCAAATCCTGGCTGTCCGGCGTGCCCGCGACCGGGTCGGTGGGCTAGACCTGCCAGTCCCGACGTGGGACTAGCCGGGTGCGCCACGAGTTCCCGTCCTCGCTGGACCTGCAATAATGTTTCCTCACTCACTCACTCACTCACTCACTCACTCACTCACTCACTCACTCACTCACTCACTCACTCACTCACTCACTCACTCACTCACTCACTCACTCACTCACTCACTCACTCACTCACTCACTCACTCACTCACTCACTCACTCACTCACTCACTCACTCACTCACTCACTCACTCACTCACTCACTCACTCACTCACTCACTCACTCACTCACTCACTCACTCACTCACTCACTCACTCACTCACTCACTCACTCACTCACTCACTCACTCACTCACTCACTCACTCACTCACTCACTCACTCACTCACTCACTCACTCACTCACTCACTCACTCACTCACTCACTCACTCACTCACTCACTCACTCACTCACTCACTCACTCACTCACTCACTCACTCACTCACTCACTCACTCACTCACTCACTCACTCACTCACTCACTCACTCACTCACTCACTCACTCACTCACTCACTCACTCACTCACTCACTCACTCACTCACTCACTCACTCACTCACTCACTCACTCACTCACTGATAGCGTGTCATCTTTTCTTGACACAAATACCCACTAAGTTTCGTGTTTACTGGGCTGTATTTGAAGAGATACCAAAACAAATGCACGCAGAGACTCCTCAGGGTGTTATCTAAGTATGCGCAAGCATTGTACCACTTGCTCATCTCCACGCATGCCTGCTGTCTTTATCAATGTTGTGAAACTTGATCCAACCGGTATGAATGGCAGTGCTGCGGCGACATGAACTGCTGTGGGCGGCGGCGCAAGGTGAATTGATGACACAAGTAAACTACTGCATGCGGCGGCGCCAGATGCGCTGATGACGTACCGATCATTATAAGCCGTTATCGCTCGTTAGCGCCTTGCCCATCCGCGTCGAACCATCATCAACCGTGATGAAACGTACTCCGGCGGCGGCTGCGTATGGCGCGGCCGCGCAAGGAAGGAAAGCGGTGAGGTAGCGCGCCGTCTTCCTCCATAGCGTGCAAGGCTCCGGGTTGGAGGAGGGAGGGGGGCGTTCGACTCTGGCGGCGGCTGCGTATAGCGCGGTCACGCGGGTGCTACCTTGAAAGCGATCTGCGATGGGGGCAGAGGGCTGCGAATGGTAAGTTCGTGAGCGCTGTGTTAGCCGCTTAGTTCGCGTTGAAGCGAGAGGCAGCACGAAGGTGAATTCGCTCGCTGCTGTGGGCCCTATCTTGAAAGCGATCGTCTTACGTGACGGACAGAGGGACGGTTTTCCTCTTTGGACAAGCATAGAAATGCTTGCGCATTTAAAATCACGCAGAAACTCCTCTGGGAGTTGTCTAAGTGAGCGTAAGCATTGTGCCATTTGCTCATCTCCAAGCTGCCCGGTGTTATTATCATTGTTATGAAACTTGATTAGACCACTATAAACCCCTTATCAACCCTTATCGGTCGTTATGAGCCTTATCGGGATACGTTCGATCCTTATAAAGCCTTATCGGTTGGGAGCAGCCTTACTACAACCGACCTGAACTATATAAAACCCTAACATGTCTTAATCGACCTTTTTGGAAAAATCCGACCATTATCGACTCTTATCGTTTCTCATCAACCTTATCGGACTTGATCCAACCATTATCAATCCTTATTAACTTTATAAGAATTGCTCCGACCACTGTAAGCCCTTCTCGCTCTTTAGCACCTTATCCATCTGCGTCAAACATTATCAACCGTGATGAGACCCATATAACTCAACGCTCCTTATCAACTCATTGGCTGCTTATTTATATGTGTTGCGCGACGGATATCGCATGAGCTCTCAGACGATGATGGCAGTTCTGTCGGGGAAGGAATAACCCCGCCGGAAGTGGCATCCCGCGACCACAGAAATGCATCGGGGATGTGGCGTGTTCGGCATTACATTTTCGCAAAATCTGAATTTTCCTGATGTCTACAATGTTCTAAGCCGGCTCTACATGTGGTCCCAGAGATGGCTTTTATTTCACCATCACCAAATCTTTGGACAAAGCCTTCATAGAAACTATTATACGTTGACGTTTGTTATGTATCGCCTGTACAACACATTTATACAGTTCAGATATATTCACCGTCTTAAAGCGTGGCTATATATCCCTGTGCTGTACAAAGATATATGTGATGTAATGCTACCAGTGCATTTGTACCGGTCCATATACGGTGCAGGTCCAGGAGGTGACGTTCTGAAAAGAGTAAAAAATATGCCAATTTGTTCCTCAGCAAAAGCTTTCTTTTTTCCAGCTTTACAGCAATACTTTGCTAATTAAGCCCTGGATTGAAGAAAAAGGATTTTTTTGTTATGTGATCTATCGACTCGTTTTTGTGCAAAAAGCCTGATACCATTGAACATATCTTCCTCGAACGCTGGGATGCCATATTCCTGTTGGGACATCGTCCAACGGACCTTAAAAAAGGGCCTCACGTTGTCACATCGAGATATCCATTCTTTACCTGTCCCGAATTTCGGAAACATACCCCTGGATATGGTGATGTTACTGCGCCTGCACATTTCGTATGGCAGTCTGGAATGCTGATATAGATGCTCGCCCTGCGAGGCAGTACTTTATGGAGCGCATCTTACATGTTAGAGATGCACTCAACAGTCAAAGTGATCCTCCAGAGTGGATCAGTACTTTAGATGAACTTGCTAACTTGAAGCGCTCCACCCAATGGGCGCTCCACCCAATGGCGGTGGATGTCTTTTCAAGCATTTTATGTACAGTGTTCTCGTTTTTTCGCCGAACCGGCACAAAAGAAAGAATAAAAAGTGGTTTAGTCCTGCGGGTACGACACTCCGCTTCTGAGCGTGGAGTTGTAGGTTCAAAACTCGCCGCCGCCAACTTCTTGCCGTTCGAATGTATTTTGTTTTGTATATTTTCATTATAGCGATTCGTCTTACGTGACGGACGGACGGGTTTCCTCGTTGGGTAGGCATTGAAATGCTTACGCATTTAAGAATTACGAGACTTCGTTTTTGAGAGCGAACGAGACGAAATGATGATAGCCACGTTTCCTTTCTTAAATATCTTTGCAGCAACATCTGACATAGCGCTTATGCAAGTTAGAATGTGTTGACCCCACATTAGGACGTTTACATTAGCTGGCGTTACTTCTAATAATTATTTATCTCATGAGGTTTATTATTCATCACACAAGGAATCTGGCTTCTAGAAGAAAGGAATATGTATTTTCACCGTCACGCACAGAGTTTACAATACTTGCAGCGCCAGACTGTCCCCCGAAAAGCATGCGCTAAGCATGCGTAAAGTGTCATCGCATCTGCTTTTCACTGTCGCCCAAAGCGTTCCGATGCTTTCAATGACAGACTCTGGTACTCTTCGAAGGATGCTCAATGTAGCGCGTCTAATCGCATATGCATTATTAATACGTACTGCCGGGCTGCATAGCGTTGTCACTTGCTAAACCGCCATTTCGATCGAACTCCTGTGCTGCAGCGGTGGGAACACCGACCGAAGTAGTGAGCTCGAAAGCCACCCGGAAAAAAGTTTTTATTTTCGTATTTCCTTTTTTGTCAGCTGCGTTCTTGGTTCTCATCGAGGAGCATGATTGTGTGGTCGTAATTGTGCGTGTTATCATTAAATGAAATCGTGAGCTTAATTTGTAGATTACACCTCTAAAATTGCTAATAGGTTGGTCTTACTGTTAAGACAAGTCCACAAGGCGGGCAATATTGCTGGTTCAGTTCGTGGATGAGTGGGACATCAGGCAACAGCACTGAATTGCGTTGTGAGCAGCTCTTCCGCGGCGCCTTTATGCCCAGTGGGATTCGTTGCTGCTTGGCCGCATCACGTGGTCCCACGCACCGAATGGGTGGTATTATCCGTCCTGTGTGAATCTAACTTTAGTGGAGGCTTAGTAAAACAGAAACGAGCCTAAGGAAAGATGGGTGTCGACGGAACCTGAAAATACCCGCACCAGCGAACGTACTGCCGTCACAGATTGTCGCAGCCTCTGGAAGCCTTTACTTAGCTGCTTACCAATAAAAATGGATCTTATTGCACTAAAGTGTATAAGCGATGACTGTACCTAGCAGCATTACTGGGTGGCTCCTACACAAAAAAAAGTCAAAATGCGCGATAATACCGTGAAATGTGCGACGTCATGCTTACGTCACCGAAACCGAAGTTAAGGTGCAAAATTCAACAAAGCGTGGTATCGCCTCTATTTTTTCCGCTAATTAGCTACCCGGTAACTGTATTACGTAAGTAGAATCACGACGTCAAGAAAACGACTAGTTCCATCGCAACCTTTGCTAACGCACATATCGTTTTGCTTCACTCATTTACCTCTCTAAACATTAGGCTTGTTTCCAAAGGCTTAAATGAACACGACATCTGTGACGAGTGGGTCGTTTGCGCGGGACGAGTGGACGGGGAAGGAAAGGAAGAGTGCGCGGTTGTGCGCGGCGGGCGACACGTGAGGGAGCACGCGCTGTGGTTTGGATTTGGACAGGTTGGCAGAACGATCATGGGACGGCGACGACCTGGTGGGACCTGTTCCAGAAGCGATTTAGACGGCTACCGGTCCGTCTCGATCGCACAGCCGGGCAGCCCAAGCACGAGCGGTTAACGGTCCGCACTGGTGGCCGTGCCTGTGGTCCTGCCCAGGAGCCGCCGCCGAAACCGAACAGTACTGCAGTTCGCGTGGCCGCCAGCAGTGCTGCTGGGCCTCTTACGCTGGCAGGAACCAGCAGAGATCGCCAAAGGGCCTGTCACGTCCTCGAGCCCCGAGCGGTGAGCGTTTTCTTCGCCCTCTTTCCCGGTGCCGAGGCGTCGCGGCTCCACTAGACGACAAGGCTGCGGGCATGCGGAGTACCCTGAGTACACCGCCGTGGTACTGCGTGTAAGTTGGTCGCCCATCGGGTGAGAGCGGACACTTCACGACGGCGAACTTTGCTGCGTAGACACGGACGACTAGAATAGAACCGCGAAGCCTGCTCTAGATTTGTTTGTGTGTATGTATTCTGGTGGTCTTGTGTGTATGTAAATGCTCTGCGCACCCTGGCATAGAAGGGATATAGGCAATGTCAGTTCTCCATGACTTTCTCGCTGTGTGTTGAGCCCTTAGCCCACGAACACCCGTTTGTATCACAACATAGTCTAAAATAACAATTGCTCTACAGTTACTTTGTGCCCTAGAGCTCATAAGCAAAAAAAAAATTGCAGCTTTTTTTTAACCTGTTTTACAAAGTACTGTTAACTAGAATACCAATGCTATTGTACTGGAACCACACTGCATAAATACTCATTTGTAGAGGCGAAATTAATTTCTGTTATAAGATGGATACGTTTTCTAGTTGGCATTCCATTACTGTATCAAAACTTTTTTTCTGTTCTGCCGTCGCAACCTTCCTCGTTTTCTATACACTTTGCTCTCGAAAACAAGAGGACCACTTGATTATGTAGCTACGCGACCTCATTCTGCATATTCAGCCATCTGTATTAGTTTTCGGAAAAACTGAACACACAAACACACACATAAACCCACAAAACCTTTGGTACAAGGAGATTCACAAGGAGGCCTCTTGCTGGTAAATTTCTCGGCTGTAAAGCCGTTTTTCAGGCGTGACACTACAGCCTAAAGTTCTAACCTACTATGAGCAGAATGCGTTGAGCTCATAAAGTGGCAGCCCTATTTTGCGTCACTTCTATCGCTAGTGCCTCTGCCATTATACGGGCTGCGCGCCCGTGGAGCGTGTGGAGGTGGAACACTACGAGCCAAATGCGCAGCTCTTTGTCAAGTGATTCAGCCATGCAAACTCGTACGTAGCCATTTTATGTCTACAACACACTTCACCAAGTACCTTGCTTCCGCGAGTGGAGTCAACGGTTTTGACTGCATTCATGGGCGCGATCGGAGATCGTCGATCGAAACGCGCATTCACTTTGCGTTCAGTTTCGCCTCACGTGACTGGCCTAGGCCGCGCCGAGTCGTAACCCGCGGGCGCGGCTCACAACTTGGTGTGGCCTAGGCCAGTCACGTTAGGCGAAACTGAATGCAAACTTAACGCGTTTCGGACAACGATCTCCAATCGCTCCCATGGTATCCGGAATTCGTAACACTCCGTTAGACACTCCGTTAGTGCGCTAACGGAGTGTCTTGCTGGGAAAAAAAGCATTTGAGGTAAAGGGTAATCCAGGGCTGGAGCATGTAAAAATTCGCAGAAATGTCAGTTTGGGGTAGAATAGGCTGTTTCATAATGCAACCAGCCAGCGTATCTTCATGGCAGATAAGTTGACTAGAAAGTTCGCTGAAAGAACGGAGACGCAGCAGCACAGAGTCGACTTCCGCCAGAACTTTGTCTGATGGCGCTTGCTGTGCTGATAGGGCTGTTCACACGCGTCGGCTTTGGATAATCACGGGAAATGTGTAGAGAGGAAGAAGTCGATTTCCCACTCACGATGACAGCCAAGCGCTGTTTGAGCATGGATGCATGACGGTTCCTCCCGAGGACACCTGCAAGTAATCACACTATATTCAGCCGTGCCACAGACGATGTTGACATACTGCTACAAGGCTTCCTCTAAACAATAAGGAGATCTAAGCAGATGCTTGGGAGTATCATGTGGCTGACTTGCTTATTGCGTCACCCATCGAGTGCCAGTTTTTTATATACCTATAGGCGTATATTCCGTAGCTGCACTCGGAATATGCACCATGGGCCTTCAGTAAATAGTCAAGTGCTGCAAGGCAACGCTGAATCGCTGTAAGGGCAATCCCAGGCATAAAATTCAAGGATGATTATGATAACCTCACAATATGTTTATGTGAAATTGACAATTGGGCAAAATATCTGTAAGAGCAGTTATGACTGCACAAAACAACAGCGGCGACAGTACGCTCTCCTTGCGGTGCAACCCGGGTAGTGGCTTTGCCGCTGCTGAAGACATACACGAGGCCAATTTGACTTTGGCCTTCGGAGAGGAACTTCTTTCCGAACAGTGGTAAAGGCACTGTTAGTACTCTGGAGTTAAGTTTCACGCGCTGCCTGCAGTTGAAAGGGTGTTCCGCATCCGCCACCATGGCCGTGAGTGACGATGGCTAACACCCCTAGGGCTACGTCTAGTACATATACGCAAACCCCCACGAAGTAGACGGCAGGACAGCCACCGCCGTATTTAAATTGCAAGAGCACTGCGTGCGTCATGTGGAGATTCTGGGTACGCTTCCTACTGGTGGCAAGTTGTCTTTTCTTCCACTTTCATTTCCGACTTCCTTATTATTTTACATTTCAATAAAATAACGGGATCAATTTCTCCTATGGTTTCCTTAATTTCATCGTATGTATGCGGTTGCTACTAACAAACGTCGAACCGCTCTGTTTCCCTGATGCTTCTCCCTCATTAAATAGAAATTAAGAAATACAGGATGGTCTGTTCTGCTTGCATGAGAACAGCAGGTGACTCAATAGATCTCGACGTTCCTTGCACGGAAAGTGTATTTGCTTCGCGAATAAAATTAAGACCAAGAGCGCAAAGAACAGCAAGAAAGTCGCCGTTTCACCCGAAAGGCGAAGCGTTGATTGCATAACAATTTAGTAGACAGTTATACGAACTCAGGATAGCAGTTTTGCTGGCCGTATGCACTTGTAAACATTCGCTTACTAACTAAATTAACAAGCATGGTGTCGCGTGCGCACAACTTGTTGACCGCGCACACTCGCTGTCAAAACGCTGAATTGAGGAAGCGAGGCGGCAGCAACGAGCGAATTGGCCTTCGTGTTGCCTCTAGCTTTAACGCGAACAAAGCGCCCAGAACACGGCGCGTACGAAGCCATCAGCACTCGGCGCACTCCGTTCCCATCGCAGATCGCTCTCAGGATAGGGCCCGCGCGGCCGTGCCCTACGCAGTCCCCGTCGGAGTATGACGCCCCCTCGCCCGGAGCTTTGCACGCGATTGAAGAAGACGGCGCGCTACCTCCCCGCTTTCCTCCCTTGCGCGCGCGAGATTGAGCAACGCCACCTAGACTGGCTCAAGGCCGGGGGGCTGCCTCAATGACGTCAGCCGGACGGGGCCGGCTCCGGCGGAAGCGCAGAAACGCTTCAAGTCCGCATAATAGATGTGCGCTTCGCTGACTTCTTTTCGGCTACGCGTGTAGTACTTTGAATAAAATTAGGCAGAAATAGAAAATACAGAGACAGGTGTTTTCCACACGTACCGCCGTTCTATTCATTTATTCGTTAGAGTTTGCAGCATCCGCTTTATAATAATAATATTTGGGGTTTTACGTGTCAAAACCACTTTCTGATTATGAGGCACGCCGTAGTGGAGGACTCCGGAAATTTTGACCACCTGGGGTGCTTTAACGTGCACCTAAATCTAAGCACACGGGTGTTTTCGCATTTCGCCCCCATCGAAATGCGGCCGCCGTGGCCGGGATTCGATCCCGCGACCTCGTGCTCAGCAGCCCAACACCATAGCCACTGAGCAACCACGGCGGGTGAGCATCCGCTTTATACCCTTGTTGTCTGGGTCAGACGCCTTGTCATTCAATCGCCAGAAGAAATTTTTTAGGAGAATGTTTGTGCCGCACCACAACACATATTTCAGCACCACCTCACTCATGTGTCTTTTTTCAAAGGCATGAGGCTCCTCATCGCTTAGCAGTTGGAGTGTCAGTTCCGTGGCCACTGGGCGCTGGTTTTGGACCTTTAGCTCACGTAACTTTACTGCTTATTCAACTCGGATATCTTCTTGGCCATGTAGAGGAGCAATGTACCGTTTTGATGCTCCAATTGCGGGTTCATCCCGTATGAAACATATTGTGACACGCTGACGAAGATGTTTTCATCTTGGGGAAAGAACACGACGCTCTGGACTTCGCGCGCTGTCTACCATCTTGTCAGCTGTAACAATTATTGTAAATATCTCGTAAATATACGTCTGACTGTTTTTAACCCCGTAACATTTTTGGTGGAGGTTGCGGGATCGTTATCAAGACGTATTTACGCTGCGGGCGCTCCTTGGCTGCATCTACGATGCCAGCTCAAGGCGAGGATGCTTCGGACCCATCGGCAGCCACGCCCACCATCATTCTAGCACAACCCCGCGACCCACGAACCTTTTCTGGCCCTGACGACATTGATGTTGAAGACTGGCTTCAACTATATGAGCGGGTGAGCGCCAGCAACCCCTGGGACCAGACCATCATGCTCGCTAATTTGATATTTTACCTCGCGGGCACCGCACGCGTCTGTTTTCAGACCCACGAGGATGAGCTTACCAGCTGGGACATTTGTAAACAGAAGCTGAAAGATTTGTTTGGCAAGCCTGTAGGACATCAGCGCACCGCCCAAAAAGAACTTGCTTCGCGTGTCCAGGCGTGCACTGAATCCTGCCTCACGTACATCCAGGACGTGCTCACTCTGTGCCGCAAAGTGGATCCGAAGATGTCCGAACCGGATAAACTTGCACATGTCATTAAGGGCATAGCAGATGGTGCCTTCCATCTCCTTGTGGTCAAGAATTCTTCCACTGTGCTAGTCATTATTACCGAATGCCGGCGGTTTCAAGAAGACAAGAGTCGGCGCATTGCCCATCCATTTCCCCGCCTTCCCAACACGGCTGCTACGTCTACCTGCGAAGACCTCTGCAGTCCGCCCACGCCCAATCGCTCTGATGACATCCTACATGCTATCCAACGTGAAATAGAAGCCGCATCTCCTGTCACGACCCCAACCCATGGCCCTGACAATCGCCAGGCAAACATCTGATTGATCCACTCCGTCATGCGCCAATAATTGGCCAACGTTGGCTTGACCAACGTTTGCTCAGTTAAGCGGCCTGGCTACATTCCATCCAGCACTGTCATACGCACCCGCAGCCTGAATGCCCCAACACGGTATCGCAACCAGGCTGAATGGCGTACTCCAGACGACAGGCCTATATGCTTCACTTGTGTCCGTATCGGCCACATTTCACGTCACTGCCGGTCTTCGTGGAATTCGACCCGCTGGTCCTACCTCCCATCCCACCGCCCTCATGCTGCTCCTCAGTTCCCCCCGCAAACGCAGCCAGTAAATTCTGGCGATACTTCTCTTCCTACCCGCTCTAGCCGCTCGCATTCGCCACGTCGCCGCTTCTCCCGATCGCTTCTCCCTCATCTCGTCGATCACCATCCCCTAGTTCCTTCCGGCGCACCCTTCCGGAAAACTAACGGGTGCCGCACCTGGAGGTGATGCTGCCAAACTGACCCGACGCAAAAATCCTGTTCTGACCTTGCCCACACATCGGAACCTCATTAAAGTGAACGTGGATGGTGTACCTGTTACGGCTCTGATTGACACTGGCATGCACGTATCTGTGATGAATGCCCAGCTTCGGAATCGTCTCAAGAAAGTCCGCACTCCTGCCCCATCGCCTGTGGTCCAAGTCGCCGACAGTGGAACACTAGCCGTTATTGGCATGTGTCCGGCTAGCGTGAGTGTCGCCGGACATCATACTTCTGTTTTATTTTATGTTCTAGAGAACTGGGGGGGGAGGGGCCTCACGACCTCATCCTTGGCCTTGACTTTCTGTCTACACATTTCGCTTTGATAGACTGTTCTGCTGGTGTTGTGCAACTCGCTCTACCTGCTGCTATTGACCCTCCCGATAGTGCTCCCAAACAGCTATGTTCCACAGAGCATATTCGCTTACCTCACTCTGCCGTTACCTACATAGGTGTCTCCCCCGTTCCACGTGTACCAGACGGGGACTACATCGTATCCAAAAATCCGGATGTCCTGCTCACGCATTACATCGATTTTCCTCACACCGTTATTACCATTTCGGACAACACGTCCTGCCTGCCGATTGTGAACTTTGGACTTTGTACACAAGTACTCCCGCGTGCAATATCCCTGGCGCAAATAACGCCAGCCAGAGACTACCACATTTCGGCTTTAACTTGTGACAGCTCCTCGTGTTCAACTCTTGCTTCGCCCCCTGTCCCTTCAGACTTGAATGCCCTAACAAAAATGATTGCTCCTGACCTTCCGCCCCAGCGTGCTCAAGAACTACGTTGCCTCCTTGTCTCATACTGGGACATATTCGACCTTGGAGAGCGCCCTCTAGGACAAACATCTGTCGTAAAACATCGAATAAACACCGGTGATGCTAGCCCGATCCATCGGCGATCCTACCGCCCCTCGCCTACGGAGCGACATGTCATCCAACACGAAGTTGACAAGATGCTTTCTCGAGGCATCATCAAACCTTCTTGCAACTCATGGGCATCCCCTGCTGTACTAGTTAAAAAGAAGGACAACTATTGGCGATTTTGCGTCGATTATCGACACCTCAACAAGGTAACAAAGAAAGACGTCTATCCGCTACCACGTATTGACGTTGCCCTGGATTGCCTGCATGGAGCACAATATTTTTCGTCCATCAACCTTCGCTCCGGCTACTGGCAAATTGCCGTCGATGACATGGACCGCGAGAAGACAGCTTTTATTACTGGAGATGGCCCGTATCAGTTCAAAGTGATGCCTTTCCGTTTATGTAATGCTCCGGCCACATTTTAACGAATGATGGACGCCCTCCTACACGATTTCAAGTGTTCCATCTGCCTCTGTTACCTGGACGACGTGATCGCTTTTTCTCCGACTTTTGCAACCCACCTCGAACGCCTATCGACGATCCTATCTGTTTTCCGTCAGGTCGGGCTACAACTAAATTCGTCCAAATGCAACTTGGGTCGTCGTGAGATTTCTGTGCTCGGGCATCTCGTCGATTGTTCTGGTGTACGCCCTGATCACGATAAAATACGGGCAGCGAAAGACGTTCCAGTGCCAACATGTGCCAAGGATGTTCGCAGCTTCTTGGGCCTTTGCTCCTACTTCCGTCGGTTTGTCCAAAATTTTGCGAACGTTGCGCGCCCTCTCAATCAGCTCCTCAAGAAAGACGCTGCATTCATTTGGGGCCCTGAGCAAGCTGGTGCTTTCACCGAGCTGATTGGGCTGCTCACGTCCGCCCATTCTCGCTCACTTTGCTGCGTTAGCTCCAACAGAAGTCTGTACAGATGCCAGCAGCCACGGTATTGGAGCTATCTTGGCACAGAAACAACAAGGGCAAGAACGTGTTATTGCCTACGTCAGCCGCCTTCTTTCCTCTGCTGAGCGCAATTATTCTATCACCGAACGCGAGTGCCTGGCTCTCGTTTGGGCAGTAGGTTAATTCCGCCTCTATTTGTACGACCACCAATTCACAGTCATCACTGATCATCACGCTCTGTGTTGACTTTCGTCCCTCAAAGATCCTTCAGGGCGCCTTGGCCGCTGGGCTCTGCGCCTTCAAGAATACAACTATTCAGTTGTATACGAGACCGGCCAGTTATAACAAGATGCGGACTGCTTGTCGCGCCATCCTGTCGACCCTCCTGACGTTTCTGCGGCCGGCATACCTGTCACCGTTCTCTCTCTGGCTGCTTTTCGCGATATTGGAGCCGAACAACGTCGGGACGCCTCCTTGCAACACCTTATTCAACGGCTCACTTCAACGATGCCCGATCCTTCCCTTCGCATGTTTGAACTTCAAGATGGTATATTGTACCGCTCTAACATGCGCCCGGACGGCCCTGACGGACTCTTTGTTGTGCCTGAGCATCTGCGTCAGACTATTCTCGCCCAGCTTCATGATGTACCGATTGCCGGTCACCTTGGCGTGTCACGGACTTATGACCGCGTTCGTCGGCGCTTCTTTTGGCCTGGTCTATACCGTGACGTCTGCCGTTATGTCGCTGCGTGTGACCTTTGTCAACGACGCAAAAAGCTGACCACACTCCCTGCTGGTCGCCTTCAACCACTTGACGTACCATCAGAACCATTCTTCCGTGTAGGTGTTGATATTTTAGGCCCTTTTCCTACGTCTGCTTCGGGAAACAAGTGAATTGCTGTAGCAACAGACTACACCACCCGATATGCAATCACACGGGCTCTTCCGGCAAGCTGTGCAACCGATGTCACCGAATTCCTGCTAGAGAACGTGATTCTTCACTACGGCGCCCCTCGACAGCTCCTCACTGACAGCTCCTCCTTTCTTTCTAAAGTTGTCAATGATATTCTACGCTCGTGCGCGACTAAACACAAGCTTGCTACTGCTTACCATCCAGAAACGAACGGTCTAACCGAGCGCCTTAATCGCACCCTTACTGACATGCTGTCCATGTATGTCTTCGCTGACCATCGTGACTGGGACGTTGCGCTGCCGTTCGTTACTTTCGCCTATAATTCGTCTCGCCATGATGCCGCAGGCTTCTCCCCATTCTTCCTCTTGTCTGGCCGCGACCCTACGCTACCTTTCGACACTGTTCTGCCTGCTAGTCTGAATTCTATATCCGAGTACGCCCGTGAAGCCATACTCAAAGCACAAGAAGCACGCCATATTGCCCGACGTCGACTTGTGGAGTCACAGGACAATCAGCGGCGCTTATAATGCGCCCGCCATCGTGACGTCCATTACACACCGGGCGCCCTTGTTCTCCTTTTGTCGCCGTCGCGACGCGTTGGCCTATCGGAGAAGTTACTTTCACGCTACTCTGGCCCTTACTGTGTCTTGCGTCAAGTAACTGTCGCCACGTACGAAATCGCCCCTCTTGAACCAACCGTGGCTGAGCATCGCTCCGGCGTGGTCCACGTCGCGCGTCTTAATTTGTATCACTCGCCCGCCTCCTAACCAGCACCGAGCTGGTGCTTCAGCCGCCGGGGGTCATGTGACACGCCGACGAAGATGTTTTGATCTTGGTGGGAAGAAGACGATGCTGTGGACTTCGCGCGTTGTCTACCATCTTGTCAGCTGCTACAATTATTGTAAATATCCTGTAAATATATGTCTGACTGTTTTTAACCACGAAACAATATTGACCGAATGGTCCTTGGTTGTGGCATGATGATGCTCCCGTGACTGCGCATGTACTTGCATGCATGGGTATGCATGGGATATTGTAAAAAGTATGCAGCACTACACCGTGAAGTCAACAGAGTAGCGGCGTCGCTCTTTTTTTGTTGTCTTCAGCTGCACTTGCTCGGTGAGCAGTTGAATGGCCGGGAACTTATCGTCTCCTTGTGTTGCACATATTTTGCTCAGAATAGAAACGACAGTCTCGCAGATGTCCATATCTGAGTTTTCAGAACTTGAACTCATGGCACTGTGGAACCCCTGGACTCCCTCAAGCAATTCTAGCAGCCGTCGTTTGCTGTCGACCGCCGACGGAACTAGCAATGTGGAGCCGAGGCGCTTCACTGGTGCTTTTGCGATATTTATTGTTAGAGTTAGGTCTGTTTTTATAACAACAGAGTATTTAATCCAAGGAGTCTTATCGTTACAAATATGAGCTGAAATGGTGCGTTCATTGCATTCGATGACATGCCAAAATGTCATTGCCTACACTGAGCATTGCGAATTCATTGCATTGCAGGCAATGTCATTGAGAATAATATTGCCTACACTGAGCGGCTTGTCGTATCTAATTGGCTGACAAGAAGCGAGGAGAACGCTCAAGGGGAGAGGGATTCACTGGGGCAGAGCCAGTGCACTGAAAATCGATAACCGGATGAAGAGGGTGGTGCCGGCGTCTGCGATTCGTCCACTTTCTCTTACTTCGCTTGCGGTGGCTCGTCGATAATCGAGGCGCCATGCAACAGAAGCTTAAGAATGACGCCAAAACGGATCCTCGGCAAAGAAGAGTTGGCAGAACGAGGTCGTAAACGTGCCGAAAATTCTCGAAAACGTTACACGGCCAAGCAAAAAGTTTTATTACACGCAAATAAGCCCATGCTTCCCGCAGGGCCGAGTAGCCAGTGCCCGAGTGATCGGCGGCAGCCATCTTTTATTCCTTTCGGAACGGGACAACTTGCGGCTATTCAGAAGAAAATTCAGTTTTGTTCGGCATATTAATGAATCTTTAACGCGTACGCGTCACTTTGACGCCATAAGTTATTGCGGTTTTGTGCCGTCGCGTGAGAAGCAGGTGAAGTGGGTGCAACCCAAAAAACTTTTGACGAATAGCCGAGGGCTAATGACAAGAAGTCGTCGAATAAGAAATAACCATCTTTCTTTTGTTCGGTCAAATTATGCAGAATCAGTGTGTACACGTCATATCAGACGGGGAGCTATCGCGGTTTTCGTGATGTCGCGTGACACACAGGTGAAGTGGGGGTGATCCAAAAAAGTTTTCGTCCGATCGCGATGGGTTGATTGCAGAATTCGAATAGAAAAGTTTGAAATAGTTTTACGTTATAACACCCTAAATCTGAAGATTTGGAGTTCTGATCAAACCATGTCGTTTGCAACCACAGGCGGAGATCTGCCTTAGTATGTGCCGCAAATCGCCTTGTGTTATAGCGAGACCACATATAGCGTTATTAGTACACGCTTGTCATCAAGCTGCCTTGTCTGCCGCAATATTCCCACGGATGTTGCAGTGGCCAGGTATCTCTATTCAAACATCATTGTGCATTTCTGTTCACTTGCTTTTGCGAGTTCCGTTAATGTCTCGTAAACTTTATTTTATTGCGACAGCAATTATATGGACACTGCAGGCGCATTTCTGTCGTCGTCAGCGTCGCCATGGTGTTCCGTATAAAGTCTAAGGGCGATAACATTGTCGCCGCGTGTCGTATGCTGTGTGTGCGAGCGAAGGCGAGGGTGAGCCGGCAAAGACGGTTGAACCTCGCGCGTGCGAGCGAGAAAGGCGGGCCGCATCAAGACTTGGGCCGCGAACGCGCCCTCTCCTGTCGCGCGGGAGGCACGGGGATGAGCCGAGGAAGGGGGGGGGGGCAGGGCGTTTTAACGCGACAGCGTTAAGGAGCTGGTGTCGCAGAAAAGCCGGTGTCGTCGGCGTCGGTGTCGGCAGCGTTGGTCGTGAGCAATAAATCCCAGAAGGCACTTCATAAGTAAAAAACATCTTGTAAGATGGGCTGGTGGGAATCTCGAACCAGGGTCTCCGGAGCGTGAGACGGAGATGACACCACTCAGCCACGAGTTCGATGATTCAGAGTGGGACAAAACCGCTTCTAGTGAATGCGATGTTTGCCTTAAAAACGTTCCGCAGAAAGTTATACTGTGGTGTATATCGGTAATTATGACCATGTAAATTACAGTAGTCGCAGTTTCACGAGTAGCGAAGTACGTTACCGCTACATTTCTTCTGTGCTCTGCGCACACACAGAGCCATCTTGCGGCAAACACAGAAGACCCCCTCCTCGCAGTGTACGGCGCTGCCCCGACACGTGGCGCACCACTCGCCCCATGATCGCGTCCGCCTTCATGGCGCGTCGTGGCCTGCGACGGATCGCGACGTTTGGCTCGCGTAGATCGTTTGATTAGGCGATGCGAACGGGGTGCGATAACGCTATCGCGTTCCACTCTTGAAGGCGAAGCTTAAACGCTGATCCACACGACGGACCAAGTCCGCGGGCGGCTCGGTCACGTGATGCGACGTCACGGCCCGGCGCGGTCCGGTCCGGCGCAGAGCACATCCACACGGCGGACCGCCATAGCAGACGGCAGAGCAGATCAACCAGCTACACTCTCGGCCAGAGTGTTATCATTGTTATCATTCCGGCTCGAGACCGAAAGCCGGGAACTGCTCAACGAGGTATACAATATGAAAAAACCTCCTCGTCACTCCAAGAGGACACGGTGTTTCAAAAATATATCTGCTGCACGCACGTGTACGCGGAACGGCGGACATGAAACGACTGGCTTGACTGGCTTTTGCTGAGCCGAAAACTGGATTTAACTTGGCTGAAGACACTCTGCTGCCGGACAACATTCGTTGGCTAAGCCAAAATCGCTGTGGTTTGCATGCGGTCCGCCGCCAAAACGGAAGCGGGAAAAGCTTCGGCGATTTATTGGACCGCGAGGGCCGTGGTCTTGCGCGGGCCAACGGCGGTACGCACGAACTGGTGACGTCCTATCACGTGATGCGCGGACCGCGGTCCAAAAGAGCAATTTGGTCCGTCGTGTGGATCGGCCTTAAGCGTCCTCCAATTTTTTTCTCCGGCGGCTGCTGCTTACGGCGCGGCTGTGCGTGCGCCGTATCTTGACAGCGATCTGTGTCCAATGTGCGCGCCCGCGCGGGCCTCACCTTCAAAGCGATTTGCGATGTTTGCAGAGTACGCGTAGTGCCGGTAGCTTCGTATGCGCTGTGCTTTCGACGCTTCGTTCGCGTTGAAGCGAGAGATGCACGAAGGTCAATTCAATCGCTGCTGCTGTCGCGATTCCTCGCTCCAGCATTTTGACAGCGATTTTCAGCGCTCATCGAGCGAGATGTGTTCATGTTAACCTGTGTGTACGTGACACCATGCTTGTTAATTTAGTTAAAACACGTTGGCGGGCTTGTAGGTTTGAATCCATGATACAATGTGTAAGTGCGACTGAACGAGGACGTAGAAAGAAAGAGACACACAGAGACAGCGCTGTATCTGTGTGCCTATCTTTTTTCTACGTCCTCATTCAGTCGCGCTTACATATTATATCATTGTTAATTTAGTCGGTAAGCGACTGCTTACAAGTTCATACGGCCGATAAATCTACTATCATTGCTTCGTATATTGATCTATTAATTTGTCATCGTTATCAGTGCTTCACCTTTCGGGCGAAACTGCGCCTTTTTAAATTTTCTTTCCTTACCTAGAGGAAATTTATCGAGTTCCCTTGCCATGAGAATACAACAGAGCCTCTGTTAGGCATGCACTGTCAAAATTTCCGTGGGACAGTAGTATAGGTCGGCGTGCGCTTACCTGAGAACTACTTGGTTCACGAAAACGCGCAGAAAGTAGAAACAGCAGGGAAAGGAAATGACTATACATCTCGGAACATGGGCGAATGGCTCTTTTGTTCAACAAATATCCTTTGCGGAAGACACGAAAGACCGCGGTGTGGGCAGGGGGATAAAATACGTACTGCGTGCACAAGGGCGGTAGCTGACGCTTCCACCTTGTTGACGGTAGTTTCTTTAAAGGTGTGCACTGCGTAGTTCGCTTGCACTCTAGCTTAAAGCAGGGTGCTCTCCGATCCGTCGTTATGTGGCGGTGTGCCTACTCGGCTGCACGCGCGAGCTGCAGATGCCAACGTTCCAACCGCTGCGGTGTTCAATAAAGCTCGCACTCGGGCTGGTGCTGTGGCCACTTGCGGGCACGCCCTGCCTCGGGCGCTCGTGGGGCGGCAAGCTTCATTAATGAGGGCGCTCCCTGCTTCACCTGCGAAAGGAGTCGCAGCGGCGCCTTCTTTAATCCGTAGGCCAGTGGTGCTCGCGATTGCGAACCGTCGAGGAGAGAAGCCTTGCTCGTCGGCACCTCGGCCTTTGCGGGGTCTGCACGGGTTCAGGGTAGTTCTACGCGAGTGTAAATCGTCGCTCTTCCCTGACGCGGAGAATGTGGCCAAAACTTTGTGTACACCGCTCGGGATCGTTTGTTTTAAAGTCACATCCGAATGACGAGCGCTACTATAAGAGCTGCGGGAGTAGTCTTCTCTTGTTCGTTTCCTAATTTTTTTTCCGACCTAAAAAAAAAGAAAGGGCGGAAATGAACCGCGTTGCGACCCTCGGTTGCTGCTTTCGAGCTTCCATTGTTGCTGAAATGAAAGGCTCGGTACCACCATGGAGGGTGGAAAAGTTTGTGCGAGCCTTTTGACTGATGGTCGTACATGTGGCGAGCCTCAATCTGGTGGATCCTTTCAGTATTACAAATGCGAGACGCGCCCTGCTCCTTCGTTCTATTTTTGCGCTAGTTTCTGTTGAACCGCACGAAGGATGTAGCTGAAGATATGGGGCTCCATAAAGTAGAGTGTCTGAGCGAGCAACAGCACGGGCGTGAGGGCGTAGTTTAATGCGATCGTAAGGTCCATGTATTGCTTTTAGCTTATGCCGGGCGCAGAGCTTGTTTTGACCGATATTATTCTCCGAAATCATTGCTCTATTAACAGTTGTTATTCACCGTAAAAGTAAAATTAATTACGCTGAACGCAGTAAGTGTCGTCTTTTTGTGCGGAATAAAGCGGGGCAACTGCAGTGTGCCAGTAACAGTCGTTGCTTAATGGTATTTTAGATGAGACACAACTTAACGTATCTATACCATTTAGGTGCACAAGGATTGTTTTTGCTCACAGTGAGTTTATCTGATCGCCGCTGCACTAAACATGTACTATTTCTTCATCTCCGCGTGTCTACTTTGGCGTATTATATTATCGGATTTAAGCAGCGCTTACATGGACGCGGAAAAAATACATGCGTAGCTAATATCCTTAGCAGCGTGCCTTCTTATTTGGTGCATTCGCTTGCCATAGAAGTTTTATGAGTTAATAAATGTAACAGCCTAAACGACTGGTCACACTGCATTGCGAGCAGTTCTTGGCCCGTATTCACAAAAAAAAAGAAAAAAAAATCACTTACGCTAGCAGTGTTAGCAATTTCAAACAATCCTGATGCTAGACATATTATTAACGAATGTAGTCAGCCATTAGTAAAGGACACTTACGAACGAAAAGCTTGGTGAATTCGGCCCCTTGTGTTTATCTCTGAGCTCGACAGGGAAGTTTGCGCCAAAGCGAGGGTGACGACATGGGCGAGTTCGCAATCCCTAAAGCACAGGAAGCAGAAAGCGCCCCCTCTACCGTGCTATCGTTAAGTGAGATTAAGTACCTGAATCAATTCTGAAGTATTATTATTATTATTTTTATGGGCACTGCAAATTGTTTTTTCGTGGCCTTTGAGCAATTAAATTTTCGTCCACCATTCGATATGACGCCTTTGATTGTCATTATTTTTTCTTTCTGCGCACGCCTATATGTGGTCCTTGCATCACTAATAAACATTCTTGGAAGTCAGCGCCATGTGTGTCTTTCTTTCTGTACGCCTGTCTCTGCGTTCTGCCTATAAGTTTGCCAAAATAAGGGCGTATGTCTGTGAAAGTAGGACCATCGGCACGTAGGGAACTTCAGTTGAACTGTAGAGACGGTGATACGCATTTAATTTGAAGACTCTAATATTCATCGGGCATGTAGCCGTTTTTTGTACGCGTTTTCATCAGTAACTTCGACTATCTGCGCTCCTCTTCCTTATTTACGATATGCTTAAGGCTACAGTCTCAAATCATGTGGGCCTTTAGAAGTAGTGGTGTAAGCGCAAGAGAGTTGGGGTCTGTGTACGCGCACGCGTACAATATTTTAGGTACAATAACGCCCATTTAGGTTAAAATGTAGACAGGGCCATTTAGCGCACACAAGCCGCTTATGTACGCTATTTCGAAATCTTTCTGAGAAAGCATTCTCTCTTGTCAAAATATTGTCGATTGTTTACAAAGGTGGTACATATGAGGTTGTACACACAGAAAGAGTCCCAATAGCTCAAGACTGCAAGGGAACCTCCTGTTTTGAAGTGCATGAAGAGAAATGAGGGAACAACATCGATCACATATTAGGAACAATTAATGAGCAGCGATTATTATACATTAATTACATACAACAAAACGGTAGAAGAAAACATGAGGAGTATCAACTGAACTTTCTGTTAGAGCCAAGAACATTTTTTCCTTAAATGTAACAAAGAATACAGTGTTTTAAATCATTAGGCAAGTTATTCCAAAATGCTACAGTTGCAAATTGTGCCGTGTGTTTTCCATAGTCACGGCGTACTTTTGGTATCGAAGAGTTGTTATTAAAGGCAAATTTGTTGTTATGGGAATTATAAAGGGGAGGTGGGCGTGCCTTGCCAAATACATAATAGTACTGAGGTTGTTTATAGCCTTAAATAGCATCATGACTATGTTATAGTGAACTATAAGCGTTATTTATCTCCTTAATATTGTCTGAGGGTATATTTTTCTTTTTCCCCGGCCTACGCACTATGTTGTTTTTGCATAGCCATTCGATACCACATTGCATTACATATTCGCGCAAAGACCACAGCATATGCCTCTTGTCGAATTCATATTCGATCTACCTGACTTTCTCTGTCCCTCTGATGATCTTCAGGCCTCGCCTAGATCCACAAAACGTATCGTTCAGTTACTGTTAATCACTGGACCATTGTACTCGATGGTAACACATATATTCGTCATCAAAGTTGGTTGTAAGCAGCTCTAGCATACGAACTCGTCTTTAATACAGGTCCTCAAGCTTTGCTGCTGTTTCTTGCCACGTATGTTATGTTCTCTCTCTCTCTCTCTCTCTCTCACACACACACACACACACACACACACACACACACACACACACACACGCACGCACGCACGCACACACACACAACCACACACACACACAGACACACACACACACACGCACACGCACAAACACAAGCACAAACACAAGCACGCGCACGCGCGCACACACACACACACACACGCACACACGCACGCACGCACATACTCCATAAATAACCAATAACCACCTGCAAATTGTCTCGTCAGGCAGCCTGAGGAAGCATGTAAACGAGCGCCTTGATTAACTTAGAGAAGTGAATGCTTGCGTTCAGGACACTGGATCAAAGCGCAGCAGTGCTCATTGTTCATTTGTTCGGACTACGGCCACGAACTGGTCGCGCGCAGTTAGCGTCCCTCAAGCCAAAACTAGAGGGAGCTTCACGAGCCCAGCATGTTCTTTGTCCATGCGTAGAAAAAAAAAAAAATGGAGACGTGACTACAGTGGTCGCGCGACGGCCTCCGAGACGTGGCAACGTGCACAAATGGCGTGAAGAATCACGAAGGCCCTTGTTGCTCCTACGCAATCTGCCGTATGTGCGCTGAAGGCGTCACCAATGCAGCGAGAAGGATGAGATTCATGCGCATTTCTAACACAGTCTTCATCCTGTTGTGGCAAGACGCAGGTACCTTAAAGAAACGCTTCTCACCAAGTAGTTTGATTTAATGACTGCCTGAAAACTGTGCGCGCTTGGTCTTGGACAGCCATTTTCCTAAACAGCTTCTGTGGTTTCGGCATGAAGCGGGCATGCACGCCTTTATTTAACCACGCATACATACTGTGGGAAAATCTGCGAAATAAATTTTGCAGATCCTAAACCTATGAAGTGTCGTAATTAATATAATACGAAGGCGTTTTGCCGGTAGCCGGTAGCTGGTTATCTATCCTCGTTTCAGGTTGGACAAATAGTTACAAGATGGCGAAACGTATCCGTGTGAGGTTAATATCCATTACATATCCATTATCCATATCTCATTTTGAAAATGAGATATGTATTTGGGAGAGAGACCAAGGAGTGCAAAGTGGCCAGTCCAAATGTGAACGCTGAACAAATAACAAATATAGTCACAAGAGTCGAGGAAGAACTTGGCAAATGGCCAAGTAAAAAGTGGGAATATAGTGAGCTTCTAAGTGCAATAACGACAGAAATAGGGAAAGAGAAACAACATGTTCATTGGAAAGGCAAAAAGAAACCGAAAAGCTGGTGGAACAGGGACATAAGCGAGGAGATCACCGAACGACAGAAAGCATTACGAGAGCGCAGGCAGGCGAAAAAAGCGCAGTTACCGCAGGATGAAGTAGCGAGTAAATGGGAAATATACCGGGAGAAAAAATTTATGGTTCAAATACTGGTTCAAGCAAAGAGAAAAGGTGAAAGCGAACGTTGGTTGTCGGAAATACGTGAGAAAAAGGAGGCCGCATCTAGAATATTCAAGAACCAAATAAAATTATTAGGCAGGAAGTCAACAACAATACAACAACATATCGTAGATGAAGATGGAAACAAACTGGAAGAGGAAGCAGCATTAAATTACACCCGAAAAATAACAGCCGAATCTTTCCAAGGCAATGGCGAGGTTGTACTTGAAGAAAAAGAGGGCATAAAAGAGAACCAGACGGAAAAGGAGCTGGTGATGACAAATTTTAACTGGAAGAAAGCGTAGGAGAAAATTCCTAAGCGCACAGCCACAGGGCTAAACGAGGTTCCCGTTAGGCTGATTAATGAACTAAGTCCAAAAAGTAAGGAAGCTCTGATGAAAGCAGTGGAAAAAACTTTAAAAGATAGATGAATGCCAGAGAGTTGGCGACAAAGCACAATGAACTTAATTTATGAAGGTAAGGGGGAGAAAGATAGAATTCACTCGCATAGACCGTTGAGCATTACATCGGTAATATACAGATTAGCAATGCAGACAATCAAATTAAAGCTGCAAGCATGGGCAGAGAATAATGGGATTTTGGGAGAACTTCAGAATGGCTTCAGAATAGGTGGGCGTTTGGATGATAATTTATTTGTTCTTACTCAGTGTATGGAAATATCAAGAGTAGAAAGCAGACCGTTATATGTGGCCTTTCCAGACATTACAGGTGTGTATGACA